>NC_081569.1:66068497-66104790 GCF_022355385.1 Mustela nigripes | reverse complement strand
GATTTTGAGGGGCATTCTCTGAACCTCCTGAATTTTGATGCTCGTTCAAAGGGAGAAGATCTTAAGCAGACTGCCCACTAAGTGCAGAACCCACGTGAGGCTCAACCCAGGACCCTGAGATCATGACCTGAGACAAAATCAAGAGTTGGACACATAACCAACTGAGCCACCCAGGTGCCTTTGTTCATTGCTTTTTAAAATTTATGTGCCCACATATATTTATTTAAGACCCACTATATGCAAGGTACAGTGTTAGGCATCATAGTGTAATAGAACATCATATAAATGAGAAATATGAGACATTCATAAAAATAATTATGATAAAATGTTATAAGACAGATTAAAGTAAAGGATTCTGAGAAATTCAGAAGAGGGAGAGAATTAATTTTTGGTGGAAGGAAGAGGAGGATTCTGATATTTTTCTACTAAGCTCTAAATCAATCTTAAGAATTAACACCAAAAAATCAAATGGATTTTGGGGAAAATTTGCAATATAATATCACATGACATGCAATAGAATAAACATATCAGAATATCAAAGAAAATTCTGGAAAGAAATGAACAAAGTGGGTAGCTCAACATACTGTAATATTACTCTCAGCTGGAGATAAGGAACTTTCCAGATTTGTATGGGACCATGGTGAGACTACCACTCTCATCATCAGACACTGCCCATTTCTCTCCTACAATAACCAAGAAAAACCTATAAATGGAATAGTTGACCCACACTTCCCTAAGAAACCACTGGGACTAATGCCAGTGTGATTCATTTACCTCAATCTCTTCCAGAAGTCCAAGAACCTAGGTCATCAAAGAACACACAGAAATACCTCCATATATAAGGATCTGCCTCTCCGAAAGATCTAAATCTTTCCACTCTGCTCTCTGCCATTTATGTTCTGTCTTTGGCATAACCTTTCACATTCTCAGTCTGTCTACCAAACCCTCACAATTAATGATCTATCTAAAACCTGATTCTGCCTTTTATCTTAGGGTCTTTAGAAAAGTCAAGGACAGTAGATTCCACCTATTTTCCTTGAAGCCCTCTCAATTTGTACATACTTTTATTTTACAGTGCCCATACTATGGACCTGAGAAATCATGATTGGTATCCTCCTTATAACCATAGTTTTCCCAGATGTTTTCCTTTCAATCTTCTCTCAAACCCCAAATGTTTTGAAGCATATGCCAGGAGACAAAACTACCTTCTCTTCCTTCTTGCAATCTTTTTCCATGATCTTCCAGTCATACAGCTCACTGAAGATATTAGAAGTTGGCTTACAGTCTATCTCTGTCACTATTGCTATTATCATTCTTGGTGACTTCAATAATTGGGTAGATGATCCATTCAACAACCAACCTCTTTACTTGAAATGATACCTTCCACCAATCCACCTCAGCTACTTACTCTAGTAGCTAAACTCTAGACCTCATCATTACCTTTAATGTCTCCATATCTTCATTTCAATCATTTAACTCTTTAACAATAACTCCAAGCTTTCCAATGTATTTAATCCTGGTGCTCTAATTACATTTCTTTGATCCTATTGCATACTTTAATTCATTTCCCATACCTCTCTTTCCTTTATGTCATACTTCTTTTCTTATTTCTATCCTCTTTAAGTAGACCAACCTCCATTCTCCATCATTTTCTTGCATACTTAATCACACCATCCCTCTCTCTGTATGAGGCACCTGGCAAAACCACAGCTCTGGTTAAATGAAACTTTCTGTGTCCTCTTTTCCTGCATCAGAGTATGGCCAAGGGGGAAAATCTATTACTGTGCTGCATAAAGTCACTCTAAATTTACAACCTGAAATTTACAACCTGAATTTACAAAGCTGAAGCAAATCTTCAGTGTTCAGCCAATCTTCTTCCTATCTCTAGTCAATTTCCTTTTCCACTCTTTGAGAAGATTATTTCTCACCTTCTGTCTCTTCAGTTTTATTCTCCCCTTCTCACTCATAACTGATGATCTCACTCTTTATATCATTGAGGAATAAGAGCAATCAGAAGAGAAAAATGTATCTTCCAACACCAATGTATCATCTGCTTTCTTTCTCAGTAAATGGGATAAACTTCCTCATTCCCATCAGATGCTTGTGTACTGGATCTTATCTCCTGTAACCTACTCAAGAAGGCGGGTCTTCCTCTTCTCTCTTGAATCATCAGTTTTCCCCTTTCTATTGGGTCATTTCTATCAAAAAGTAGACAAGTTAGAGTACTCTGGGTAGGGAAAGAACATCATTCATCTAACAGGGAATGAAGAGAATGGTTCTGATTGGTGAACAGAGGAGCTGGGCCCAGTTTCTTCTTCCTCTCTTCTGTCTCTGGGCTCCACCTGCCTAAAGAAAGCCTGCATTTTATTCCTTTCTATAAAATTATAAGTTCCCCAGCAGACAAGTTTGACAATTGTTTAGGGTTGTCAGGATCTGGGCAGGTAAGTCTGCTTAATTCTCTGTAAAATATTATCAGTCATATTTGGCTAATTGACTTAAATCCACCTAGTTTTGTAAGTGATGAAGTAATATTTTGATTTTTGCCTGTTTCCTATCTCTCATAGATTCAGAATTTGGGCAAAAATGAAAGGGATGCTTTTATTGGGTTCTTTTAAGTCCCAACATCTCCAATCTTAAAAGATATTCTTACTGTTCCTTCGAATTTGTCTTTCTCCATCTCCCCCTGACCATTAGAAATGCCCTCCATTAAAGCTAAATACCTAAAGGAATTTGTTCTCTCTGTCATCTTGTCCTTTACCTCCTCTTACCTTTTAGACTTACAATCCTAACATACCACTAAAACAATTTTGTCAAGACTACTAGCAACTTATATCTTGCCAAGTCCAATGGACAATTCTCAGTATTTGAATTACTCAACCTCTCAACCTCATTTGCCACAGCTGATCACTCTTTCATAAAATGCTGTTTAAAATTTTCCTCTTGGCTTTTTTTTCCCCCTCAAAAACGACTGAGGTAGGTTTTTATCCTACTTAATTGGTCAGCTCACTGCCGAGTTCTGTTTCATTTTTCATTTCCCTTCTCCCACTATCCCATGATGACTTTCAAGCTACCATTCCCTCGTTATTCTTAACCCTCCTGCGCCCCATTTTCCCCACCATCAGCAAACAAGCTAGCATATGTACTCAGTGACATCAGTAATGACCCTTCCTTCCTTCCTTCCTTCCTTTTCTTTCTTTTTTTTCGGAAACTTTTCTTCATTCTCAATGTTGTCACAGAAGACTCTTTTTTCTTTCATCCCTAAGTGAAATCTGATTTTCCTCTGAAGATGCTACTGTTTTTAGCTTCTTTGCACACCCTGTGAACTTCAGCGTGGAGAGAGAATCATAGCATTCTTTCACTTTGTCGCAGCTGCTTTCAGACCATTGCTTTCCCATTTTATGTAAAAATCCTCCTTTTGAGTCTCACTCCTTCTGGCCTCACCCACTCTCATTATTACTCTCTCTTATCCTCCAAGTGTTTCACCCTCCTTCACTGGTACCAAACTCTCTTTGACTGGTCTTCTTGCTACTTTTCCAGATCACCAGATAAACTGCCTCAGGGCCTTTGCTACCACTGTTCCCTTTTCCAGAATCACCTTTCACCCAGATTTCTACTCGGTTTTCGGTTACTTTCCATCTTCTCAGTGAGACCTTCTCTGACATCCATTTTTAAATTATAAGCCTCCCAATTGAGCATTCTCTATCTCTTTTTTGTGCTTTATTTTTTCCACAGCTGTTCTTCCATCTAACATGATAAATCTTTTATCTTATTTTATTTGCTTATTGTCTTTTTCTCCCATTAGAATAAAAATATAAGCTCCATGGAGACAGTAACTTTTGTACGTATTATTTCTTTTAAATAGTCCTACTTCATGGTGAACCCTTCTATATTTACATAAATGAGTAAATGATCGAATCCTCTGGGGTGAATTCAACATACATCTAGCTGGCCCATTCACTGCTTTGCCTGGGTTTCTTGAACTCCATGACTGGTCACCTGACTCAACTTCGGCCACCACCTGCCATCTTGCTCCACCTTAGAATCCATGACCTCATATTCTCACAGTTCTATCTTTAAATCTTTACCTCTTACCAAGAAAATTTTTGACCCCCAAATTGTATTTACAAAAATGTATTTTAAGAAAAGAATCTGAGAAAAAGGGAAAAGACATTTGCAAAAATGTCTATCTTAACCTTAACTTCAATTTGAAATATATATATATATATATATATATATATATATATATATATATATATACAAACACACACATTAATTGAAGGGTATTATATATAGTCAACAACATGATTAGCTCTGTAGTTATTGACATGGAAATTATTATTTTAAGAAAGATTAAAAAACCCAGGTTATAAGATAATAGGTATGTTATTATCCCATTTTTATTGTCTATGAATTTATACATATTAAGTAGCATATACATATAAATCAGTTTACATAGAGGCAGGGTCTTAAAACTTAAAACTTAAATCTTTCCCATCCTTCTTCCCTATTGGATTCAGATCCGTAGAAGAAGCCAAAGTAGAAGTGGTGGGTGAGAACTTTCTAGGTTTGAAAATAAGAACACAGATCAGAAAGGAAAAGATTGATAGGGCTGATTACATATTAACTTCTCTATATCATCTAGATAGCAGCTTCATATATATGTATACAAAGCTGAGAAAAATTTTCAGTAAATATGACATGATTATATAAATATATCATTCAAATTAGATAAGAAAAGCACTAAGCCAAAAGTAACTAACACATATGAATAGCCAATTTTTAAAGAGGAAACATAACATGGAAGAATATTCAAGCTCACTAGAAATCAAATGTCAACTGAAATTATAATAATGGTATGTCCCCATGAGAAAATTGGTAGACTATACGTGTGATTATGTAACACATATATATGTATTTACGTGTGAAAGTATAAGCATGTATAGACATATATACCTGAATACACACACACACACACACACACACACACACACACATGCACCCTCCCACACACATACTCCCCACCTACTAGGTTATAAAAGTTTCATGAGGGATGAAACTACTTTCTGTGTGATTGATTGCTTTTATCCTAAGCACTCAGCTCAGTGATTGTAACTTACTAAGTATTTAAAAAATATCTATTGAATGTATAAATGCCAATGAAGTTATGGTGAAACGGAGGTACATTTTTGAAGTACATTTTCTACTATTATGTCTTGCTAGTTTATAAGGCTATTTCAGAATTATTAGTATTTTACATCTTTTTAACTTTGCCAGTTTCTAAATGTAATCAAATGTGTATACTGAGACAGTCTTTAAAAAATTTTTAATTGTTCTGATTATAGTTCATTTTTAATGTTTTTTTTCTGTTCTTTAGCAATGTAATCTACTTATTTTACATCATGTTTTAGTGCAACTTACAAGAAAAATAACATGCCAGAGAAAATTGCATTGTAAACGTAAAAATGTAAATCAAATAAAAATCCCATTGCGAATGTCTGGTGATGCTATCTCCAACATCGATTACAGGACAAAATATAGCCGAAACAACCACTGCCTTATTATGCAGACTATAAAATACACTTTTAAAAAACTGCAAAAGGTCAAGGTCTTCTCTTTCTCTTTTTCAAATCAAGTTGGGTAAATAAGAGCACATTAGAATGAAAAACTATTAAGATTAGTCTCCTTTCCCTGGGATTGAAAACCATGGAATATTTACAACACACACATCTCTAAAAGTACTAGTTTTTGTTTTAGCATTGATATTTGAATGATTTTGGTTGAAATATACATAAAGGCATTGTGGTGCATTTGAGAATTGAAAGGCAGAGCAAATCTGGGAAAGACAGCTACAGAATGGGCATTTGTGTATTGTAACCTATGGAACCCACTGGTGTCACAACCCAACAATAGAAATATATGCCTTTGGGCAAAAAAGTATCCACCTTTGAAATTCTACGAGAAAGAAAATCTAGATGAATTTTCCCAAAATGTGGTTTCTTGGACATTTTTGCCATCACAAACTTTCCACTGACCTCCCTCTTCCTCCACAATTAAGAAAGGTGCTTCCTAATTCCCAACAGTATCCAAGAACACTGGCCTTCTACCTATTGGTTTTGAAAAGCAGACTAGCGTAAAGGGGAAAACCACAGGGCTAGGATTTAGGAAAAAGGAATTCAGATCCCTATTCTGCCATATGTAACCTCAGACCAATCATTAAATTATTCTATAGATTAGACTGTCATTGAAATATGGAATCTCAGATTACTCATCTCTGTAATACAACTAATAGGATCTGTTCCAGCTGCCTCCCAGGGACATTAGAAAACTACATAGTCGTGATTTTAGTTCAAGTAGTATGCACATTATATTTTCCTTCTTTCTATACCCTTCTTCACTCTCATGCATGACATTTTAGATTTGACCTCAAAGGCAAGTTCTCCTCAACAAACTAGCAATCAGTCATTTACCCTTTAGTTAAAAATAACATGGATATCCACTTTCTTCTTAAGAGTGTATTGAGATCATAGCATGGAAGGACTGAAAGTTTTAATTCATAAGAGAGATAGAGAGAAGTAATTTTGAAATAGAAGGCATTGCCCGAAGTAAACTTAAAGGCTTTCCCTGGTTGATTTTCTTTGTTCTCTTCATGTATCACTTACCAACATGCTCAATGATTCTCTAACTGACGTCTATAGCCTTGGACCTCTCCTCAGCTTTGGACCTCAGCCCTTCTGACCATCTTGTAGGCACCTGCAGCTCAACAGCTCTCCATCTGAGCTCCTCATGTCTATGTGCATTTCCCTCAAGTCCCAGTCTCAGTTCCTGTATGAACCATTTTAGCTACTGCCAGTGCTGGAAACCTCTATTACCTTACCTTTCATTCCCTCTCAACACTCACACATCATGATTGTCCCCTGCTGTTAATCCTTTCCGAACTGTCTTCCTAAATGGTTCCTCCTCCCTCTTCTCGTCATCGCCACTTCCCTATTTGAGATTCTCATCATCCCTGCCTGTAGAATTAACCGCTTAATCAGATTTCTCCTCCTACCACTCATTTTCCATCCTACTATCTCAGTGCTCTTTCTAAAAACAAAAACAAAAACAGAAAAAACATTTTTCTGTATTAGGCATTCAGGAATGCCCCACTATCTAGGAAGCCCGAACTTCTTCATATGGCCTTCAGAACGCTCAGACCTTCCAGTTAGGCTTCCTCCTGGCTCCTCTGCCCTGCCTCCTGGCCTCAGATGCACAGTGCTTGAACCTCCCTGGCTGCCTTCTGCCTTCCTAGAGTGCTTTGTGCACTACTAACCCCAGACTTTTGCTCATGCTATCTCTCAGGTCCATTTCTTTTCTGACTACAATGTCATTTCTTTTGAAAAGACCCTCCTGGACTTTTTACTGCCCAACCTTAGGCTCCGTTTCTTGGATGTGCAAACTTTGGTTCCCCTTACTTGTTGTCCCATAGCATGTCTATTGCCTTTATTCTAGGATTTACAGCCCAATACACTTGTTTATCTCTACAGAAGACTCTGGGCTCCCAATGGCATGGGTTACTTCTTATTTAGCTTCACATATCTAGTGATCGGCTAAAATGCTGGGATTATATTAGTAGCTCAATACATGTCTGAATGACAAGTGAAGAGACAATGCATAAAGAGGTTACTGGCAGCCAAGTCAGTGTAGGAGTCCTGGGTGGCAAGGCTGGAACGCAGTAAGGAGACAGGAAGGAGAAGAGGAAGATACTGACAGTGAAGTTTTGCTTTGAAATTTGTAGAAGAAGCCAAGCCTAGATCCTGAGAGAAGGTATCTGTACAACCCTCTCCCTTCCTTGACTCCCATGCAAAGTCCCCATGCTCACTGATCTCAGCAAGACACCCCCAACATTTGCCCCTCTAGTGGATAATCATAACAGGAAGCTACAAACAGGAGTCCTGGATAAAAAATAGAGGAATCTCGACTTCTGTGTTTTCCCACTCTACCCACCCATCTCCTAGGTAGGGCTAGATCTTTTCAACTCCCCAAAGCTCCACACCCCCGTGTAGCACACCAGCCACCCAAGAGAGCACTCAGCCTCAAGCTTCAAGGAGTCACCCCTTAGTTGCTAGGGCTTGCGTGAACTTCTGCCCAAGCGCTATCCCTAGGACAAATGTTCTTAATTCCCTTTGATTGATGTGGGGGGATTATTGAGGTATTTGGTTGAGGAAGGAAAGCACCAACAGGACGTTCTCCTTTAAATATGCTGGCAGGGAAGCCAGGTTCGAGCTGCAGGTGTGTATATCTCTGCCCACAGCTCTAGCTGCTCTGCTGCCCTCCTGCTGGGGTGAACTCTGAAGGGAGGGCCGATAAGGTGCTCTCCAACAGGAATCACTTAAGGCAGAGAGCCGTTTTCTTTCCTCATTATAACCAAAAGAATCAAAATCTTGGCTTCAGTGTTTTCATCAGGTAAAAAGGGCTTCCATTAGATAAGACCCCTGGAACTGCCTGGGAAAGGTGGCGGATACCACGTGGAGAATCGTCACACACCTGGTTTGCTTGGGGACCCTTGTCACGGCTCACACACTTCGGGCTGTGACGGTAATTTGTACGACTTCTGGGCCTTCCCCTGGTGTTGCGCAAAGAAGCCGCTCACTTTCTCTGTGATGCTGGGCTTCAGAGTTCCGGAAAACTTCATAATCGCTTCTCCCGTTCATTGTGCCTCTCCTATTGTTCAAAGATGCCCCCAAACCAAAGGAGGCCGAAGAAATATTGGCCACCAAAGGCTCCTGGAGAAAAGGCAGAGCACATGGACCTAGCCTGCTCACTTGGACTGATGGAGATTAGATTCTCAAGAAACCACTCTGTCTCTGTCTTTCTCTCTCCTCTCTCTCTCTCTCTTTTCTCTCCCCCCTCTGGATCAGACAATTGAGTCTTAGCACTGGCCTTTATTGGGATTATTTGTTCTTTTCTATAGGGTTTCAAGCCCAACCCTCAACTTCGGGCCAAATCCTCGCTCTTAGCAACCACTGGGGCCTTGTTAAACTGGGGCAGGGTTCCTTGGATTACTTCCCAGGACCTTTTGAACACACTTCCCTCCCTGGGCCCCCTCAATCTCTCAAGTCCCTCTTCTGTACTTTCTCTCCTCTTCTCTCTCTTGGCCACTCTTAAACACCAGCTGCTGACTTCCTGGCCACCCACGGCAGCTCATTTTCCTGGGTTTATCTCATCCTTTTCCTTGATCCCCTTTCTTTTAAGCAACCCTCCCCCTTCAGGGACTCACTAGGGGAGTAGATCCGATTGCCATTTCCTCACTCTTTGTCCTCTGGCTTCAACTGTTGATGACACATCTATTCTCATGTCTAAAGATTTTAAGATCAGTTGTGTTTGTCTACCAAGAGAATAAGTACATTTACAATGGATATAGAATTGGAAAAGATGACAATTTTTATTACAATCTTTTTTTTTTTTTTTTAAGTTTGCCTTCTACTATTGGACCTTTCTCTGAGGTGGTTTAGTAGGGCATGGGAATTATAATCCAGAAAAGTCTGTTTTCAATTATATACAGATACAATTTAATTTATGATTTATAAGCCATAGATTTTCTTTTTTTTTTAATAAAGATTTTATTTATTTATTTGACAGACAGAGATCACAAGTAGGCAGAGAGGCAGGCAGAGAGGCAGAGGGGGAAGCAGGCTCCCTGCTGAGCAGAGAACCCCATGTGGGGCTTGATCCCAGGACCCTGGGATCATGACCTGAGCTAAAAGCAGAAGCTTTAACCCACTGAGCCACCCAGATGCCCCAAGCCATAGATTTTCTTACAATGCTTATAGTCCGTAAGAAAATTTGATAAACTCCATAGTGGAAAATACAGTTCTGATTTTATCTTGCATATATTATTTTTTATTTTATTATTCATGTTTGTTGTTTTATTACCATCTTTTTAAAACTCAAGTTTTGTGTTTCCTGGTTCCTTGTCTTGTCTCTGTCATTTCCTTCTTGGCAGATATGAAGGCTGAGAAACCATTATCAAGGGATTGCATGACTTATGCAATATGTCCTATGGTTCTTGTGGTGGCATAGGCACTAAAAATGGAAGAATAGTCTCAAAATTCTACAAGCTTTCTTTCCATATAAATTTATAATGAAGAAAGAGCAAAAGAGACCTCTTCTACAAAGAGAGCTGTGTACCCAGAGTTGCATCTAAGATGTTTCCTTAGAACTTAATATAGAGTATCACCTGCCTTTCAGTGAACTGTTTACAAAAAGCTTCCTCTTGAAGTAAACCTTAAAAGTAGTATGACGAAGATAAAGAAAAGATAAAAAACCAAGCATGGTTCAAGAGTGTGTGTCCTGGAGACATTCAGAGAGTGAGACGCTTGTGATGATTTAAAGCATCCCTTCTTAAGAAGAAAACTAATTCACGCTGATTACAGAAAATGTTGAGAGGAAAGAAAGAAAGAACACAGGGAGCCTGGGTGGCTCAGTCGGTTAAGAGGCAGACTCTTGATTTGGGCTCAGGTCATGATGTTAGGGTTGTGAGATGGAGCCCCTGGTTGGGCTCCATGCTCAGTGGGGAGTCTGATTCTCTCCTCCCTCTCCCTCTCCACCCCCCACACCCAGCTCTCCTGCATTTTCTGTCTAAAATAAATAAATAAATAAATAAATACATCTTCAAAGAAAAGAAAAAAGAATCATCCAGAACCTGCATTTCCCTAAAAGCAGACAGAAATATGTCCTATTTTCATTTTAGATTTTGCTGTATTTCCTTCCTATCTTTTTCCCTAAGGATAGGCTTTTGCATCATTGGAATGTTATTTCTAGATGGTTTATACAGCTTACTAATCTGTTTTTAAAAACCTATTATATTATTAAACATACCCCATATCTATAACAGCTGCATAAAATTCTTCCATCAAATTACTCCTTCATTTATTCAATCACAGCATTCTCTGGAACACTTAACTTATTTCCAATGCAGGATGATAAGCATCTTTGTGCATAAATCTTCACACAAAATTTCAAGTTATTTTCTTTAGGATAGATTTCTAAAGGTGTGTAAACTGAGCCAAAGGGCTGGAACATTTGTAAGACTCTTGACATATTTTGACAAATTGCTTTTCCAGAGGGTGGTACCAATTTACACTCCCATCAGCGGTGTCTGAACATATCTCACCTCACCAAGATTGAAGATAATTTTCAAAATCTTTGCTAATTGGATTAGTACGAAATGGCATTCCTTTTTGACTTTACTTTGTATCACTTTATTTCTAGAGAAGTTAAAAGATTTTTTCATCCTTATCACCTAGATAGAAAACAAGATTCTTTTTTTCTTTTTTTTTAATAAAATCATATGCAAATTGAGAATCTCGTTAGCCGTTCTTATTGTTTTGCAAGTGTTGATAACCGTTTCAATGGATGAGGAAAAGTCCTTTAAGTAGAAATGGTAGCTGTTCAGTAAACCTATGCTGATAGAATTAGAGGCATTAGCAGGATATTGATGCTTAAGAAATGCCCTGTTTGGGATGGAACTGAAGAATGGATTCAATTTTTCCATGTGTCTTAAGTCGGGTTACCCGGAATCAGCCCCAGAGGATTCATGTGAAAGTGATTTATTAGGAAATGTTTCCAAGAAAATACAGCCAGGGCAGCAGAAAAGTGGGCTTGGGACAGGAAAGAGGTGAAGCTAGGGAGAGATACCAAGCAAAGTCAGATGGAAGGTAGCTATGTCAAGCGCTCTCAGGATTGCCCTGGCGTCATACCTCAGAGTCAGGGATCGAGGGAGCTGGAGCATTTATTTATTCCTCCCCAACCTCCCTCCATGTTTAAGGTGCTCATGAGAGAACTTGGGTTTTTCCAGGCTCTGCTTATTTTCCATGCTCCATGCCTGTAAGCCAAGTGGGTTCCTGTGGCAGCCCTCTGACAAAGAGACGCAGGTGCTGCTTACTGGAAGTGGAAACACCCTGAAGGCAGTTGTGCACAGAATGTTAGAGGGTCTTGGGGGTGAGGGGAGCCCTGGTGGCATCCCCACCCCAGGCATCCTGGGACTAAATGTTTTGGGTAACAACTCCTGTGACCACCTTAGCCAAAGTTGTTCACTGCCAGTTCAGTGCAAATGGACCCATGGTTTCATGGAGCAGTGACTCATAAAAGGTGGAGAAGAACCAATAAAGTAAAATCTTGTTCGTGTGTGTGTGCATGCGTGTGTGTGCGTGTGTGTTGTGTGTGTGTTGGGGGAGGGGTAAGTTGAAAATGTAAAAAAAAAAAAAAAAACGAAGAAGACTCTAAGGGAGGTAGAGGGAAAACTGATCATAAATAAAGAAGCTGATCTGAAGGCAGTTGATTGAGTGATGGCTGGATCAGGACCTCAGGTGGAGGAGCAGCATAGAAATGGGCACAGGCCCATGGTGGCTGGGTCAGGATTTGGAGTTCCTCCGTAGGTGATATTTCTGTTGGGCTTTGAAACAAAAGCACAGATGTTGAGTTAAGAAAGCAAATAATGTGTATATTCAGAACATCCTTGAAAAGATTTAAATATTTTGAGCATTTGAATGAGAGTATTTTGCTAGGTTTACTGTAAAACATAGATGCCGTAGTGTGACTTAGAAAACAGAAGTGAGAACAAACCATGGAACTGCTTCAGGTTGTTGCCACTGGTTAGAAGATTGTAGTTTTTCTGCAGCAATTTCTGGAACTTGGTTTCCAGCTTCCTGGGTGTCAAGAAACAGTGATGGTAGCAGCAGCTCTCTTTCTTCAACTCTCAGACATGTGGGGGTGTGCTTTCTTGGTATCAAGGTGTCTAGAAGCTGCTGCAGAAGGGGTTGCAGCCCTGGGCTCCAGCCAGCATGGTTCTAACAGCAGCCTCAGTCCTGCATTTTTTTCAGAAATCATTCCCAAAGTCTCATCCTGGAACCTGCCTCTTCTTCCTCTAGTGAACGTGTAAGCATCCAATTACCTTAAGTAAATACCTCCTGATAAAGCCCCTGGTATGGTTTGCTTTTTACATTGAACATTGGCTGACCCAGGAATGTACACAAAATCTTTTTTTTTCTTTAAATAATAAAAAGAGCAGTCAGTGGTTCCTTTCTTTTTTCCCTACATTTTCTCTTTCCTTTCTGCCCTTTCCCTTCAAATCCTTTCCTTACTCTTCCCTTCCCAAACAATTCAGTCCAAAAGCCATTATGTGGACAGAGCAAGATAAGCATCCGTGCATGCGGGAGGAATCTTTGAGTGGCATGAGAGCCCACGTGGAGTGAGGAGGGCATCTGAAGGGAAGGTGATGGCATTGATAGTTGGGTATAGGCCATCAAAGCCACCACAAAATGAGGAGTGTGTCCAAGCAGGGAGATGCCACTAGAGCTTCCATGAGGTGAGGAAGGTATGTGTGTGGGGGATGGGTGGTGCAGAATGTCAGAGCCTGAGAAGGGTGAGGATACTGTCTCTGTGTGGCATGGCTGGAGTGGGTGGAGCCAGTGCAGGGTGTTGGAGTCTAGAGTGAGCAGAGCATCCACAGAGGCCAGCAGCATTGAGAGTATTTTGATGTGGGGGTGATTGGAGCATGGGACAGATGAGGAGGACATCTGTGTGAGTGTAGGTGGAGTGTGTATGTGTGTTCATGTGGGGAGGGGGAGATGGGCAGCCATGTATGCAGTTTCAGAGCCTGAATGGGATAAAGAGGGCATCTGTGCAGCAGGAGGGAATAAATCCAGCAGCAAAAGGATGCTGGATACATACAGGGATATGGAGCAAAGAAGAAAATATTTTAAAGATGCTGGAAGCAAGATTTCTCACTGTCAGAGAAGGGAGTTACAAATCTGAAAAGGGACAAAACCAGAATGAATCTTACGATGGTAGGTTGGCATTGGAGATATTGCCATGAAGTCATAGCTTTTGATAGATCAATCAATTGATAGATATGGATGTAAATGTCTGTTTGGCAAGCATATATTTTCTAGCTCTTTCCATGAGAAAGTCTGGGAGCAGTGACACCCCACTACCAATAAACACATCAAACATCTAGATCTTGGTAACTAAATACCTTCTCCACTCGAAAGGATCCCTGCAGAAGCCCCAGAGATGGGGCAGAGAAAATGCAAGTAATCCTGGAGTATTGTATAGTGCCAGAAAGTAATGATGTGGTTGTTGAATGCTGGGGGCATGTCAAAGGAACAGAAACTAGCTTGGGGAGCTCCCAGTGACCAAATCTGGGACAATATGAACAGCAAAAAAAAAAAAAAATCATGATTGTAATGGATTATGAAGCATTGAATAGCATCCATTAGTCTGTGTTGACACCAATAAGCAAATAAATAGGTTGGAAGTTTGAAAAGGAAGGGAATATTTATCAAGTTTTGAAGTACCTCTCTATAAAATAGTTATTAAATAAAAAGAAGAAAAGGATAACTTTATAGGAGAGAAGCTGGCAGATACCATCTTAATCAACTGATCAAAGGTAGAATCATCAGTGATGGGACAAATTGATATCATGTGTCACCTGGTAGGACACAGTAAAAAGAACACAGCATCCCTTCAGTGGCATTCCTGCCAAAGATGCATAATTGAAAGCTAATCTTGCAGAAGCATCTGACAACTCTACAGTGAGGGACAATCTACAAAATCACTGATCTGTAATTAAAAAGTGTCCAGGTTATAAAAGATTGAAAAGCTCTTTCAAATTAAAAGACACAAAAGAGCCATGATAACTAAATGCAATTTGTGATTTCAGGCTGGTTTATTTTGTTATAAAGGACATTATTGCACAGCAGGTGAGACTTGAATAGGTCTGAGAATAAAATGTGCATCAATGTTACTTTCCCTGTTTTGATGGTTGTAGCGAGTAATGTAGGAGAAGGTCCTTGTTTGTTGGAATCATAGACCCAAGCATTCAGGAGTGATAGGGCATCATGTTAACAAGTTACTCGTCAGTGTTTGAGAAAAAAATATTCTTGTTTTGTTTTTGCAATTTTTTTGCATGTTTGAGATTGTTTCACACACAGATACACAGACCAAAAACTCCAGCTGTTTGTAGTATTATGATCTAGACTCTCAAAAAAAAGAAAAAAAGTACTGAGGAAAACATAGAACTGGAGAACTAAAGCAAAGAACTTATTTACCCTTGGGTAAGGGCAGTGAAGTAGCCAGAGCCAACATGGAGCTTCTGTCTGGGAAGCTCTGGTATGATGAGAGTGCACAGAACTGGACAGTGGGCAGGGGCTTGGTTACAGTTGGTCAGGCCCACTGAGTCAGACTGGTGGAGTAGTCTGTGACTGTCTTGATACTAAACCAATGTCTTGTCATTGTCACTCATCATGTCCCAGTCCGTTGGGGAACAGGCTCCCCTATCCTTGTCACTTTGGGCAGTTCCAGGTGCAGTGCAGATCACACAAAATTCATTTACAATCTTGACACAGGTCAGACAATACAAGTGTCTGGCCCTTGATGAGAATGAGCTTCCATCACTCATGACCTACACTGAGAATTTTTTTTGTCTTGTTCTAGTTCACATTCTCTTCATCCTCAAGGCTGTCTATCTCTTGCCTCCCCACCGGTCTGCAACTTGAGTCTCCTTTCTTGGGGTACTTCTGTTCCTGGTTGCTCTAGAAACACACCTGGTCATCAGTCAAGTGCTAGGCAAAGAATGTGGCTGCCCTTGGGTTTTCTAAGATGTGGGTAACGTTAACAGCTATCTTTGAGGGTTGCCATAAAATAATATCTATAAAACACTGATAGCAGGTCTTGGAAAATAGGTAGATGTTTGATGTTTGAGGAGAAAAGAGGGAAGGGCAATCCTGGACTGACCATGTGGCCTGTGAGGCAAGTCCTATGGTGGTGTCGGAGGGCTAACCCTCCTCTTGCTCTAAGCAAGACATCTAGACCATTCTTAATGTCTACTGATGAGTGTATTTGGTCTATAAGGATTTGCTGGCTGATCGAAAAATTAGAGTGGCAGGCAATTTAGAGTTTTTATGGAAGGGCCAAGATGGGTCTGCTCTTACTAAAACTTCATGGTATGTGGAAATGTATGAATCAAAGGAATGAAATCAAGTCAGATGCCTCAATGTTGTTTCAAATACAAAAATAGGTAGGGGTATAAATATTTACCTAGAATGAGACAAGAAATCACAACTGATGCCTGGAGCCCCAGCCACACAAGCCCCTTTCTTGTGGGATTTTTCGGACAGTTTACTAGAGATGTTTACACAGGAATGGTACCTGCTGCCGTCTGCCTTCCCTTTGCCACCTGCAGCACTTTACAATTCCCAGCATTCTTGGGGGCCCGTGCAAGTGAGGAGCCCTGAAGTGTCAACTTTATTAACCCTGCGCTAAATCCACCACTAATCACAGGCTGAAAATCCCAGATGATTGTGCAGTTATGGGACTATAGCACTCTGTGTCTTTGTTCGTGGCGCTTCTGGAAATATTTTGTGGGAATGAGAAATCCCCTGGTGATAGCCACAGCATGGCCGAGCTCCAGTGGCCTACAACATTCAACTGGGGCTCCTGAAAACACTCCAGCAACAGATCTGTGAACGGGTTTCACTTGGCTGCTGTTTGCTTTTCCCATTTGTATTGTTGCCTGTGCCAGAGGTATGCACTTATTTTATTTTCCCAGCCTGGAGATTTATGATTCTCCCACCAAGAGGCTTGTTTCCCTCTAGCAGCAGTCCTTGAAGTAATAATAGTAATAATCCTCTGCATTTATAATACTATATACCTTTCAATGCACTTTCGTGTCGATTAATTCGCTTGTACTCTTGTTTTTGCCTCAGAAATAGCTATCAGCCTTCTATAGAATTTCTAATTTCATCCTCAAACCCCGTGATTCTTCCAGTTTGCTCTTTTAACAATGTTATATGTTGTTCAGTTCACAAGGTTCAATCTTAATTAAACCAAGTTCAGGATACAAGCGGAAATGACTAGCAGCGAGGGGCAGATTACTAACACTCTATGGCACATTCATTCTAAATTTAGACGATATCCTTAGAGTCTTCCGAATTGAATCAGAACCTTATAATTAATATTTCCTGTCCTTCCTCCCTGCGTGAAATTGTCAGTCCCAGGGGCACTTCACAGGATTTGCAAGTATTTATTCTTTACAGATTGTACGTTGCTATATGTGAAGTGAAAATAGCAAGACAATACTTTTTATTTTTACTGAAGAGACAATGAAAAAATAAAATCCAAATAATAAGTGCATGATTGCATATAAATATGCTGATCCTCCCTTCAAAGTACCTAGTTTTAAAAAATCTGATTTTAGGGTGCCTGGGTGGCTCAGTTGCTTAAATGACTGCCTTCAGCTCAGGTCATGCTCCTGGAGTCCCAGGATGGAGTTCTGCATTGGACTCCTTGATCAGCAGGGAGTCTGCTTCTCCCTCTGACCCTCGATCCTCTCCCCTCTCATGCTCTCTCTCGCTCATTCTCTTTCTCAAATAAATAAGATCTTAAAAAAAAAAAAGATATTTATAAAAAAAATCTTATTTTAAGATTTTATTTATTTATTTGACAGAGAGAAATCACAAGTAGTCGGAGATGCAGGCAGAGAGAGAGAGGGAAGCAGGCTCCCTGCTGAGCAGAGAACCCGATGCGGGACTTGATCCCAGGACCCTGAGATCATGACCTGAGCCGAAGGCAGAGGCTTAACCTACTGAGCCACCCAGGCGCCCCCCAAAAAAATCTTATTTTAAATAAAAAAATTTTGATGTGTGTGAATCCAAATTCTATTACAGCAATATGTGTGTATATGAACACACACATATATGTATAGAATTAAGAATTTTTAAAGCACCCTGCTATCTGATAGATAATCAATTCCTTTTATTTGGCAGCAATATAAATATATATATATGTATACATATATATATATATATAAATAATACCAGATTAAACTTTATTAACCATTTGACAACTTTCCAAGTTTTCTCCAATCGAATTTAAAGATACTGAAGAAAAAAACTCAATTTCAAAAGCATTGAGGTTCGATGTCAGATGCCAGGAGGTCCATATTCTGCTATGTGACAAATGTCTGACAGACATGGGCGCAGAGGGAAGTGAAGGGAGGCGAAGGGGGAGGGGAGGAAAAGACACTGATCATCTAGTCTGAAATTGGGCAATGCTACTTCAAGCGGGTGTGCACATACTTATGTGTGACCACAATAAAAGTGGGCTTTATAGCTGCTTTCAATGGGATAATGAAGTGCTCAGATGCACCATCCAAAATTGCCAACCGAAGGTGTCCTCGATAATTGGCTTTAATAATAATGTTGCATCACCGTAACCAAGAGGAGAATTTGGCTAACAGTGGCTTCTTTTCTCTGTGAAAACTGTGTTTTGGATGAACTAACAACAGCTGAAACGGTGATGAATCTAGGGCTCAGCAGAAGCCAAAAGCTGACTCAATCCATTTGTAGTTAAATGATCTAATTCCTGGTCGATAGCAGGCAACGTGAAGCCATAGTTAAATGAACCACATACCAGAATATCATACTCGGAGAGGTTTATGGTTATCTGAGATGCGGGTAGCCATATCTTTGATCAGCGTGTCTCCAGCCATCTATGCCCTGAATACCTCGGCATATCTACCCTAGTCATTTGGTATCAGAGAGGGTGGCTGTGCCTTCCAGGAATTATGAACATCTGTAGCTCTTTCCATATGAGGTCGGGACACATCATCTGCTGGTTAGCAACTTCCTAAAGAGCTCCCCGATGTCCTTGTAGACCAGCAGTGGAAATATAGAATCTTGAACCTGGACCTCCTGCATCAGAACGGGCATTTTAACACAATTGCCAGGTGATTCGAATGCACTTAAATATTCAGGAACTGTTGCTTTATATGGTCTGTTGCACCTTCCTTTGGACTCTATCTTATAAATCTGTGTCACTTTAAAAGCCTCTGGACTGATTCTCCTGTCAGCAGTCTCCACATTGTGCAGCTGCCATGTGCATTTCTAAGGCCTGTGCATGTCCAGTCTCTTAAGGCCTTCCTCTGGCCCTCAACAGGAAGTCCCAGCTTCTCCATCCTTTCTGATCTACTCCTCATCTACAGTTCCAGATGTGCTTCTAAACATCTCCAAGGGATGTGAGTGTCTTGCAGGCAGGGATAGGGAGAGCTACAATAAATCAGAAGGTCAGAGAAGACTTCTGGAGGAAGGGATGGTCAAGCTGAGATGCAAGTGACAAGATCCCACTGGGCCAAAGTCATGCCTCGTTGTTTTTGAACAATCCATTTCCTGTAACCAAAGGAATGTGATGACCTTACTCTGCTCCCCGCCTTAATTTTGTGTTCATTTTTCCAGATTCAACTGAAATATTATTCCTCCATGGAGAGTCTTTTCTGAGCTTCCCTGATTCATGTTTGGGTTAGTTCCCTTGCTCTGGACTTATCTGCCCCTAATACGTCAGGCTAAAATGCCATTATGCGGGTTTGATTCTCTGGAAGCGGACACTGATACAGAGTTTGGGGTACAGCGTATTTATTCAAGGTCAACATTTATGATTGAAGATGGAGGAAGGAGATGGGTAGAGGGAGACATCAAACTATGACCCAGATCTGATAAGGCCTTGGCCAACCCAGTGGGAACTCTGAAGAGGGGAGGTCCATCAGAGTGTCCAGTATTGGGCCAAAATGGCCAGGATTTTATAACCCTGTCTGATTCAATTACTGGATGAGGATGCTTCAGGAAGGGTGTGACTTTGGGTAAGGCAGCTCTTTGCAGCCCGGCTGATCTAGGAGCTGACAGCTAGAAGCAGATGGGACCCCATCATCTGAAACTAGGAAGCAAATCTTTCCTGGAAAAGGAATCTAGGTACTGCATCTCTGTGTATCCCTGAGGTACTTATCCTATCACTTTGTTTTCTCTGTAAGTGGACTTTGAGTTCCTTGAAGGGAACAAAACCATTACGATTTCCCTTTTTGCTTTAAAACATGGAACATAACACAGAGAATGGTCCATAATAGGTATTAAATATGTAAATGTTTCCTAAATAATTGACTAGCATTTTGAACACTGTCCCCTCTTACTGAAACCTACCCTCACACTCTGTATGCCGGGGGTGGGGTGGATAAACTTCGTTAAGTTCTCCGAACACCTTCAGAGATTCCATACACTATTTCTTCCACTCATTGACATTTGCTGGCTTTCGCACTTTTGTAGAGCTGTAGACATCCTTCCCAGTAATCAGGTCAAAGGAAGCCAAGCTACAGGGAGCACAGTTTTGAAACTGGTGGTGAAGCTATTGATAATTTTGTTTCATCACATTAAATTAAAAATAACAAGAGGGTGAAGTTAATAAAACAGACCATGAATATGGCTATAGACTTGACCTCTACACAGATACAGCCTCTGGAAAGGATAGCCCTGTGTGAATTTGACAGCCACTGCCTGCCCCATGTCACTGCAATTTTTTGTCCAAAGTTAGTTAACAGGTTCCCTCCTCAGGATCTTTAATTGGTGTCCTGAGAAACTGAGTTTCGGCAATGACCTTCAGCCTACTTAGTAGGAAGGATCACATTGTTTCCCTTAATTTTCAAAGCATTATAGACCAATAATGTTGTGAAATACAGTAAAAATGAATTACCAAAAAATCGAGTTGAAAAAAAGATATACCATGAGACCATAAGACCCCAATTTTTATTATTAGATTCAGCCAACATAAAATTACTTTTTAATAAATATAAATAGGACAAACATAACCTATGGGGGAAAAGAATTTTAAAAATCGTTCACATTATTCATTAGAAATACAAATGTATGCAATTAATATAGAGTCATTATTATACTTATAACTTCTAGGTGTTTCATAACCACAGCTAAACAAAAAGTTATAATTTTAATAGTAATTCTCCACTATGCATACGAGTTTTAATAAACACCACGTATATCAATATTTAAAGTTTTTAATGTAATCAATGAGCCTACTTCTTGCTTGTTAACTATTCTAATCTAGGTTGCATTGATGACAGTATTTTCAAAGTATCACGTGTATCTAAACTGCTTCTGTGTTTTATTTTAATAGCATTCTTTAGAAAGAAATCAACCTTATAGAAGTAGGCTGATGGAAATGGAAGAAGATATTTTAAAGCAATTTCCACAAGCTCAAGATATTAACTTTTATCCAAAACGAAGGGGATGATAATGTAGTTTCAGATTTTACCTTCAATTTGGTTCAGTATCCAGTTCCCAAAACTTGAAACTGTAAAGTTACAATTAAATATAAATTTGCTTTCAATGAGTGAAATGAATTTTGGATTTTATGCATTTTGGGGGGTTATAGTTGACAAAATAACCTTAAACTATCACGCGTTGTAACATGGTCCTGCTGCTTACAGTGTGTCAGCACACAACCTCATTTAGTAACACCCACACTAGTCTCTATCTCACTCAAAAAGGAGATCTACTCCACATGCCCCAGATTGGAATGTGGGGCAAGATCAAATTTCTAGGAAGGTTTCTAAGCATTTATGTTCAATTTCTATACTTTTCCTTTTCTTTTATAGAATGGTAAAAATCTTTCCGCAGATGGCCTGTGGACCCAATTTGAGGGGTCAAGAATTAAGTAATGGAGGAAATAGGGATTGAAGTCATGTAGATCTGGGGCCAAGCAAAATCTTACACAAGCTGAAGCTTTGGGAGAAGCCGAGAAGCTTCTCAGTCCGCAAAGAGAAGAGCAGAGAAGAGGTCAAAATCTGTGGGGTTAATTTAGAGACAGAAAAGCAGCCTCAGTTCTATTTTTTTTTAATTTAATTTTATTCTTTTCAGTGTTCCAAAATTCATTGTTTATGCACCACACCCGGTGCTCCCTGCAATATGTGCCCTCCTTAATACCACCACCAGGCTCACCCTCCAGCCCCCTACCCCCCCAAAACCCTCAGTTTGTTTCTCAGAGCCCACAGTCTCTCATAGTTTGTCTCCCCCTCTGATTTCCCTTAACTCATTTCTCCTCTCCATCTCCCAATGTCTTCCATGTTTTTGTTTTGTTTGTTTTTTGAGAGGACCTTGTGGTTCTTCTCTCTTCTCTTATTGATTTGTTTCATCATATTGATTGATTTGCAAATGTCGAACCACCTTTGCATCCCAGGGGTAAATCCCAAATGGTCCTGTTGGGATAATGTTTTATTTATTTTTTAAATTTTTTTAAAAATTTCTTTTCAGTGTAACAGTATTCATTGTTTTTGCACCACACCCAGTGCTTCATGCAATATGTGCCCTCCGTAATACCCACCACCTGGATCCCCCAACCTCCCACCCCCTACCCCAATGTCTTTCATGTTATTCCTTATGCTTCACAAGTAAGTGAAACTATATGATAATTGACTCTCTCTGCTTGGCTTATTTCACCAAGCATAATCTCTTCCAGTCCCATCCATGTTGATACAAAAGTTGGCTATTCATCCTTTCTGATGGAGGCATAATACTCCATAGTGTATATGGACCACATCTTCCTTATCCATTCATCTGTTGAAGGGCATCTTGGCTCTTTCCACAGTTTGGTGACTGTAGCCATTGCTGCTATGAACATTGGGGTACAGGTCACCCTTCTTTTCACTACATCTGTATCTTTGGGGTAAATACCCAGTAGTGCAATTGCAGGGTCATAGGGTAACTCTATTTTTAATTTCTTAAGGAATCTCCACACTGTTTTCCAAGTGCAGCTTCAGTTCTTGACCCTCACTGTTTCATCCTGGGAGAGGCTGTGTCAAGGAAATTAGCTGCTTGGCCTAACCTCTTTAGCATGGAGTTCTGTTTTGTGCAACAAAGGATCCTAGGCTGAGATATTAGATGGCAATACCTCCCCTCAAGAAAGCAATGTTGGAGTGAATTTCTCAGCCTCTTCTATCCACAGCTGGCTGCCCAGGTCCATCTACAAGTGCTCCAAATGTAGACATCCTCCAAAAGACAAGGGTCCCGTTAGCCTAGAAATTTACTTTGGTCTCTTTCTTTTTTGTAACACTACCAGGGGATAGTGATCTCTAAGCCTTAGTGTACACTTGCCTTTAGGGATGTCCTGATCCATTCTCGATGTTTTGGAGAGAGAACAAGAAGCTGTAAGATTGATGGGTAGCTAGAGAATGGGAGACCAATGGTCTTCTTCATAATATGTTACAAGGCTTGTGAGTATTTGCTGTGTGTTGTATAAGAGAGGGATTTCCATGCCAGTAGCTCTGGCCAACCCTGATGTCACTGACTAACAAGCATGACCAATGGCTGCTGGAAAAAAAAGACGATAAAAACGGTATTAGCTGGAATTTTCCCAGTGAAGGTCAAGCAAGATGAGTCCACCTGGAATTGCCTGGATCAGGGAGATTGGGCTATTCTTCATCTACAAACAGTTTATATAGACTTTTTGTTGTTGATGTTTGTGTACACAGTTATAATTCTATTCACCTTGCTTTCATATGTGGGTGTTTGGTTTTGCCGATGAGCCTTAAAGATGATGTTTATATATTCTGGTTTTGCACAGATGTGTCTAGGGATTTAAAGCATGGGGATTTCATTATGCTTCTCTTAATGACTAGATATTTATTGACTAGATTAATTAACACATTATATATTCTTACGCACAAATATCTCCATTGTCAATGATTTAGTAATTTCATGGGACACATCAGAGTCGTTCATTAGGGTACATCATTACCTTCCTGGAACAGAAAAATGATTCTAAACTGTTGTTGCTAGAAAACCACACTAAATTAGAGACTTTGGGAGAAATCATGAATAGCTTATTTCTGTGTAACTCCTAAAATCTCAGCAGCACACATGGAGGGCAATGATATTGGCTACCTCAAAAGTCTTCCCTTCTGAACGTAATAGAACATGCCATTGTATCTGTGTTTTAGAAAGTGAAAAGAAAACAGAAACCATTAGGACCATAATTATGGGAATCAGCAAAAGAGAGTCCAGCTGAACTTAAACAGCTGATTTAAACTCATAACCTCATTTAATTCCCATCTGAATTCATTACATATCAGATAGAGTCTCGGCATCTCATAAAAGTCTCAAATCCTCCCCTCGGAGAGTGGGAGCCAATATCATTGCTGACCTATTGACTTACAGATACGCACCCCAGGCTGACCATACTTCATTAAAAATAGTATGCATGTTTTTCTTTATGTCATCATTTTATTGAACCCCAAATGTTCATTGCGAGTTCCAAGGCTAGAAGGTTAAATTGCTATATTGCAGAAGTTCCCTAACTTCTCTGGAAGTTATTCTCCATGACTTCAGGTTTGGCTCTTTGAGGTAAACCTCAGGAATGGGCATTTTTAGCACATTCTGCCTTTGAGAAGCAGCCTGCTGAAACTGTTGCTCACAAAACATCACACTCCTGATTGCTTACTGCCGCCCCCCACCTCAGTTGTTGCCCATAGGCAGGTTTTAAAGTGTCAGTTCACAAAGCTCTCAGGAAGCTGCTGTCACTTTTCATTTTTGTCACTGTGAAGTTAGTGGATGTGCTCAGCATCAGCTGCCCTTTATGGTGTGGGGTGTGGACTTTACATAAGCTGGCGTGAGACATGTGGGCACACTGTCTCTGCAATTTGGGAAATTAAAAATGTACATTTATATATATATTGGATGTGCTTAACCCAAGGGCTCCCATTTTCCAGATTCCTCCTAGATCGGGGACTTGAATCTTTCTCCCAGCCGCCCCCTTGTCCCCCTGCCACCTGTCCCTTTAGACTCAGCTGAAGCATGGGCACAGTGACACAGTATCGAAGAAAAAGGTGCTTTCTGCTTGAAGATGTACTAAGCATTCTTTAAACCTCATTATGTAAATGCATTATTACCCTAATACACTGATTCTTCTCTTGTTCAACAGAGCCCTTAGACATGAGACAATCTACTACAAACTCAGAATATTAATCAGAATTCTTTTATCCATCTACTTATTAGGAAGCATTTTAGAATTCCTACTACGTGCCCAAGGTACAAAGATCTAGCTTAGGCCATTTCAGAGATTCAGATCCAAGGCAAATTACATTGTTTTCTTACGATGTATCCTCTCCCCGATATTATTTATTTAGGCAACATTAGGCTAAAGTTAACTTTCAATGTGAGCTGAAAAAAGAGTAGCATAAAGACAACTTATAGACTGCAAAGCAAATATAAAGATAGGTAGGACTGACTCATGTCCCATTATGCAACGTTTGCTTTGGGTTTTATGGGGAGCAAAGGAAAGGATGTTCCACGATGACCCATATAACTCGGGAGTGTTCGGCATCCACTGTGAGGCCTCCATCTCTTTCCCCACCTGCACCATTTCCAAGTCACTCCCAGGTATTCAGTAGAGCTCCCCCAAAGAAAAGGCAAGGCAAGCAAGGTCAGCACATTATGTGTGTGGAGTCCCAGGTTGGTCTTGAAAGCAAGTACAGTTCTTAGAGGACAAGAATAGAGAGGTTGTTCTTGTCCAGAAGGATCACAGCACACAGGGCTCGCAGAGTCACTGGGGTCTGAGATGAGACCGGAAGTCAGATGGGCACAGGTGACAAGAAAGGCCAGGTTGAGAGTGTTGCCTTCATCTTGTTTCTTCTGCCTCTGGGTCCCCATGTTCTCATAGCTAGACCACTGATTCCCCCTCTTGTAGTCTCCATCTTCATCCTGTTCTCTGCCAGTCCTGATGGGGACTGAAGGTACGTCCACAACCACACCTTCCTTCACCACAAGGAGTTGCCCACCTAGATTTCACTGTTAGAGACCTGGCCCAGATACTAACATTCTACTCATGTTATCCACTCATCAGAGCCAGCCAGTTGGTGCCCCTGGAGCAATGCCCGGGATCACAGCCTCCAAGTCATAGCCTACTTTCTACTTGGATCCTTGCTCTTCCTGCTATTTTGGGGACTCAGGGCTCAAGGCTTTGCCTCACTCTTGATGATCTCTCCCCCTCCATGGGATGCAAGTTTTTACCTCTAACCCCTGTCCAGTTGCTGGGATTTTAAATACCATAGGGATGGTAATTAGTGATCTTTGCAAAATGGTTATCTGTCTCTCCAGTGCTCTAGAGTTGGGCTCACTGTCCCTTGCCATTCTGATTGGGAACCCCAGTTGGTAACCAACTGTCATTTGAACCATGGCTGCCATTGATGCTGGTTTAAACACATTTTAAAAGACTTCGTATTGTTCTTTACCTGTTCTTCCCAGTCCATCACTCAGCCCCTGGAGCTCCATTATTTCCCACCACTCATTTTGCCCTGGTGGTTGGTTATCTTGCTTCTTGGAGAATCTGCATACATTATACTAATCAATTATCAGGCATGTTTTGTACATAAGAACAATGCTGGTGGACAATCTCAGCTAATAGCCTGTCGTGTTAAGGTTTGATTTTCTATGTAACAGTAATTATAACAGTAACAGTAAATGCTAGGGTAATATAGTACCTTAGATATGCATTCATTTGGTTCTCACAACAATGCTATGGTGAGTACCACTGCAATCTCCATCTTATAAGGAGGGAAAGCAAGTCACAGAGACGGTAACTGGTGTGTTCAAGGTCACACAGCTAGTGAGCCTGTGGCTGAGTTTAAAGCCCAGACATTCTGACCCGAGCCCATATTCACCATGCTATGCCACATCTCTGAAGCAGGAGACCTCTTTACGTCCACAATATAATCAGTGGTCGACTTTTAGGATATTTTTGGAATTGTTCACATAAAATATTTCTGTTAGAATTACTACTAACTGAAGCTAAATTAGGCTTGCACTCTGCAAAGACACACATAATACACAATAGCGTACTTGCAAACCCACATACATTGTGACACAGATGAGTACTTAACCTTTCAGTTCACAAATGATCAATTTGGGCAAGAGTTTTGGAGTGGAAAACAAACATTATAAAAATATATATGAAGGGATTATCACAGAGCATGGTGCATTGTAAACATTTGATAACGTTATTAATTATTATCAATGCATCACACATCTGTACTGTGAATTAATGTGCAATATCCCCACACTACTATCATAGAAGAGCTTATAAAAAGATAATGGGAGAAATGTTAGTGCTCTCTTGCCTTTGGATATCCCCCTAAAATGCTTTACATGACCATTTCTCCATATGTAAAATGGATGCTGAAATTTTGTCTCTTTCAACATCACAAAATGTTGGGAGGTAAAATAAAATAATCTGCAAATTAAAGCCTTAGAAAGAGACTATGTTAATAAAATACTGGAAGAGTTCCTTTAAAAGCAGATTATATTTCATACTATTACCTCTAGGTACTCACTGGAAATATGCCATTTTGAAGTAGCTTTTATCAATGAGAACTAGCATGTCCAATAAAGGGCATGGGATTATTCTCAAGTACATAAAAATGGGAACTTCCCTCTCTCTCTCTCTCTCATCCGTGTATCTGTCCAGGACCAACTTCATGGTGGATTTTTCCAATCATACAGGGCCTCCCACTCGAAAATCTCTCTGCTTGCTCTGCAGTCACTGTTTTGAAATGATTGATTTATGAACAAGGGACACTGCATCTTCATTTTTCATGACGACCTGCACATGAGGTAGCCCTTACCTTCAGTCTTCGATGGACGTACCTCACAACATAGAGTTGATTCACTTGGGGAGCAACTTCTCTGCAGGCCGACTAAACCCCCGACAGTGGGGCTCAAGCTAAACTCAGAACAGAGAAGTCATAGCACATCTCCAGTAGAGACGATCTTCTTCATTGTTACCAATTGGACACCTACATCCTGGCAAAGCAGCTTAGTGGAAAAGGAAGTGAAGTTCAATTCTGTGGAGAGGAGAGGGATCAGTATCAGAAATACCTGCCTCCATCAGAGAGGATGCCCGTGTCTGGGATCTAGGGTGCTGAGGAGTGTTTCCTATGCTCAGCAGCCCTGGTGCTGGGACCTGTCGGATGAGAGTGGACAGCCTGCAGGCTGCCCCTCTCCAAGTCCCTTGTCATGGGTGGGGCCTGTACACCCTCCTCCAGCCCCCGTCCCCTCAAACGTGGGGCTGCTCTTGTTTCAGTGCTAGTCATTTCTTTTTTTCCCTTTTGTTTTTTTAATTTTAAAATCTCATTTCTAAGCGCTAGTCATTTCTTTTTTTTTTCATTCATTTTTTAAATTTTTTTATTTATTTTCAGCATAACAGTATTCATTATTTTTGCACCAGACCCAGTGCTCCATGCTAGTCATTTCTTAAAACAACTATACTGTGTAAAACAAACGAAAACAAAAACAAAAACACAACGTTCTTGTAATATAATTCGCACAGTATAAAATTCAAAGTGTACAAGTCGGAGCCTCTTTAATAAATTCACAGAGTTGCTCAATCATCACTATAGTCAATTTTTCAACGCCCCTGAAAGAAATCCCATACCCATTAACAGCCGTTCTGCAGTCCTCCCCCACCCCCATGCAGCCCTTGGCAACCACTAATCTACTTTCTGTCTCTATGGATTTGTCTGTGCTAGAGATTTCATACAAATGGAATCATGCAATATTTGTCCTTTAGTGTCTGGCCTATTTTATTTAGCATAATGTGTTTAAGGTTCATCCATTTCGTATCATCCATCAGTACTTCATTCCTTTTTATGGCTAAATAACCTTCTGTTGTATAGATATACTGCATTTAATTTATCCATTCATCAGTTGATGGACATTTCAATGGTTCCCATTTGGGGGCCATTATGAATAATGCCGCTGAGAACATTCGTGCCTGAAGTTTCGTGTGGTCCTGTGTTTTCATTTTTCTTGGGTATGTACTTAGAAGTGGAATTGCTGGTTCATACGGTAAGGCCAGTCATTTTTCTCCATCTCTACAAAAAGAAGACCCTGCTATCAATATCACTCAAACCAAACCAGACATTGGTTATGAAAATCCCTAAGGCTCCAAATTAGATAGCAGTGAAATCTTTTATATTTAGATTGAAGCTTGGAGTCAGATTTGCTGGAATAGCCATGGCATAAATGGCTTTATAATTAAGTAAACAAACTCAGGAACAGTAACATCTCTTCACCCTCCGGCACAGAGTAGATAATCCAGGATTTTTTGCTCTACCTCTGCCAAAAATTGCATTTGGCATCAGCTCAGAATCATACTCTCTCTTGAGACACTTTGAGAGATCTGGTTTGGGAGATATTTGTAGAAAATTTGTAGAAATGGCTGTAGAAAAAAAAAAATTAACTGTGTCCCTGAGGGAACTGTGTTCCCTCCCAGTTCTGGGAGAGAAAGCTTTGGGAGGTTCTAATGCCCTTACGGACCTCCCCACCCAATCCAGTATTGAAACCTACAGCAAGGAAATGGTACCAGGAGGTGGGAGTGTGAGAGGTGATTAATTCATGAAGGTGGAACTCTCCTCAGCGGGATTAGTGTTCTCATAAAAATTTCTCCAGAAAGCTAGCTTGCTCCTCTTCCGCAGGTGAGGATACAAGATGTTTGAGACAGAGGAAGGCCTTCACCCCATTACATTGCTCCCTTATACTGAACTTATAGCCTCTAGCACCGTGAGAAATAAATATCTGTTGTTTATAAGCCTCCCAGGCTATGGCATTTTGTTACAGCAGAGAGGATTAATATGGGAGGGGGGTTTCATTTAAGGGAAGAAGTTATGAAAAATAATCCGAAACCTGCTAAGGTGGTTTGTCATACTGACGTGCACACAGATTACCTGAGTATGTTGGAAAATGGGTATTCTGAACCAGTAGGCTTAAGGAAGAGACTTAGTGCTGCATTCCTAGCATAGTCCTAGGTGATGTCAGTGCTGTTTGTCTGTTGACTCACATGTTGAGTAACAAGGCTCCCGGGGACCCTGTAGCAACAGGAGGACATGCTAAGTGACATGGCTCTCTTGGCACTGCGTGGTTCATGGATGCCAATTTGCTGCCCCCAATTTGACTCCTGTGTTGTTTTCTATGTAAAATCAAGCATAGTGGGGCCAAATATGCCACATCTAATCCACTGATGGGAGAGAGGGAAGACACAGGCACCAGAACCGGGTCCTCCTCTTGCAGAATCAGCAAATCTCATGGAGTCTTTCAGTACCAGTAAGTTCAACAAGCTTGATTAAGTGACAACATATTTGAAAGTTGGTCGGCTTCCTGGTGCAGTGAAAGACCAGGGTCAGACCAGGAATGAAGGATAATTGAAAATAAAATTCAAAATTGTACTATTGTCTCCTGAAAAATATGAAAAGGGAATTTAATTTAAAAACTACATAGAAAAAAAAAACAAAACCCAAAACATTAAAATGCTACTTTCCCAACCATCCTCTCAGTGTTCTAGATGCAACACAAAAGCCTTCAAGATCTTTGTTTTCACATTTCTGATGACTCCAGGTATCTCCCTGTCTTTTCTGCAGAGATTCTCTTTTTCCTTTCTCCACCCTTCCCTCTGGGTCAAGTTTTGGTTGGTAGACCCCACTTCTCGACTTTAAAGGGCATATGGATCACCTGGGGTCTTGTTAAAACAGATTCTAACACAGTAGGTCGGGAGTGGCCCAAGAAGCTACATTGCTAACAAACATCTAGGTGAGCTAACGTTTGCTACATTCTAAGGAGCAAGAGAGCAAGAATGTGGATTATTTTGGGCCCTCTGCTCCTTTAACTCCCCTTCTTATTTCTCCTCCTCCCTCAAATCAGTAGGTAACAAATGCTGACTGAATAAACTAAGTGATTCCTAGTTTTATCTTTTATAGTAGTGACGACAATGAGGGTTCCTTTACCAAGGTTGGATTGAAAATTAAATTTGATAATGTTACAGGGAAGACCTAGCCCATGTGCCTGACACTCAGTAGATGCTAAATAAATATGCCTTTATTTTATCCCACCTTCCTAGGTTCCTTATGGAACTCTAGGTCAGCAAGTTAAGTTCAAGGGGGTAAATAAACATTAATAATTGATATGAGCAGATATTCACAAACCAGACTTCTCCCCACTAAAAAGTGCACTTTTTATTAAAACAGAAGCGTGAACTATACAACTAATCATTGTGGGGAAAATGTAATCAACCTTAGAAACTGCATGAATTGGAGGTGACATTCCTGAATCCAGGCCATCAAAATGAGATCAAGATTTCAGAGAAACCCAAAGGCAAAGAGGCCTCACCAATCTTTATTCCCCATCAAAGATTAAACTATCAAAGACTAACCAAGGTAAGAACTGTCAGATGTTACCCACACAACGTCCAGCCCTCTAGATGTTTAAGGTGGGTTCTTCAATTATCCGAGCGATTCTGAGCCCTGGGCTGACAGAATGACAAACCCCATCTGTCTATGGAGTGGGGGTGGTCTGCAGGCCTGAAGAACTTCCTTGCCAGGGAATTGTTTTGATCCCTGTCTTATGCTTCCTCAAAGCAGAAAAACCAGAGACCTTGGTGACCACCCCGTTGTAAGTCTAAAGTCATCAGGGACACTGAGGATCGCAATTCTTATATTATCTGATAGAACATAAAATGTCAAACTCGTGTAATGTCCAAACAAAGAGGGACTTTGAACAAGAAAGTTGCAGACATTACACATTCTCTTTCCTGCTTGCATTCCGCCATCCATCTTCTGGGAAAGAGGCGTACAGATCATGGCGTAACTTGCTTAGAACAATAGACAATTGTCACAGTCTATTAATTCCATCTGCTACTGACGGGAAGGAAAAATGGTTACATGGTGAAGTCAGAGGGTCTCAGGAACAGAGGGGGACTTTCCTGAGGGTCTCCCCAAATACCGATGTATAAATGGAAGCATGATGTAAAGAGGAGAACCAGAGCCATTCTTGGCCGCTGGGTTATCAAGGTCTCAGTTGATAACCATCATTCTTTTTGTGATTTGAGGCCACTCTTCTATTTAAGAAAAAAATTTTTTTTTCTTTTGAGAACTGTGCTTGGATCTGCAGTATTAATATGGATGATGAAAAAATAGAGGAAAGCAGGGAGGGACTTTAGCTTGAGAGTGAGATGGTATTATTGAGTTAGGACAATACCTAAAATATTCTTAGGTTTCTTGATAACTCCTAAACCACTCTATTTTTTGTTGTAGAAAAAGTTCATATAATTTAGGAGTACTATTTAGATGATCTTACCTTACCTGGTTCATCCCACAAAGTAGCCCTGATTGGGAGTCAGGACTCTTGACTCAACTCAGTGCTCATGTGGTCTTTGGTAAGTAGGTTGAACTCACTAGGCCTTTATCCCTAAGGGAGAGATTAGCTTGTATCGATATTTTCCAATGTGTACTGTGTGAAATAAGTGTTAGGCAAGAATAGGATTCATACAAAACAGGTAAACATAGGGGAAGGAAAGGAAAAATAAAATAAGATAAAAACAGAGAAGGATGGGGCACCTGGATGGCTCAGTTGTTGAGTGTCTGCCTTCAGCTCAGGTCATGATCCCAGGGTCCTGGGATCAAGCCCTGCATTGGGCCCCCTGTCCAGCAGGAAGCCTGCATCTCCCTCTCCCCCTAATCCTGCTTATATTATCTCTCTCTCTCTCTCTCTATGTCAAATAAATAAATAATATCTTAAAAAAAACAAACAAACAGAGAAGGAGAGTAAGAGACTCTTAACTCTAGGAAATAAACTGAGGGTTGCTGGAGGGGAGGTGTGATGGTAGATGTGGGGTGATGGGCATTAAGGAGGGCACTTGATGTACTTGAGCACTGGGTGTTTATGCAAGTGATGAATCACTAAATTCTACTCCTGGCACTAGTAACAGGGGGTATGCAACATAATACCCCTACGTTCATCACTGTATGTTACCTAGCTTGAATTTAAATTAAAAAAAAAAAAGAAATAAGATACATTGATCAAATAAATATGGATAGGGTTAGTTTTCTTTCTTACAGGACTTCTGAGTCTTTGATATGCTAATATATACTAGAAGTCTCCAAAAAGAGGTCAGAATGTGCTGTTTCCTAAAAAAATTAATCAGAGATCCCCTCTCCTTCGGCCCTCCCCCGTGTTAGTAACGTTTTTCTAGGAATTGCATAAGAAATTAACACGTTTTGGGAAATGGTGATCCAAATAATTTCTGAATTTTAACTAACTCATACTTATTTTGAAAGGATACTGGATTCTACTTCTCATGTTGCCAATCTAGAGAACATTTTCAGAAACGTCCCATATGCATCAAAAAATTGTATTCCTTTTTACTTTTTCATTGACATAATATGAATTTGACATCAATCATGAATGAATGAACCCAATATGTTCATGTAGTACATCTGAAGTGAACTATTCACACTCTATTGCTCTATTAGTTTGTTGGTCAGGGGAATGTTTATGTAATTTAAAATTAGCTCCAAATGTACTTGGTCCAATGTTTGAGGCTACCTTCAGAACACAATATATTGATCTTAAGCTGATTGCTCAAAAACTTCCTTTGAACAGGGTCCAGGAAAAAAGAATAGACTTTGTACTGGTTCATTCAAGGGGCATATACAGAGTACAAAGTACAATGAAGTTCTTCATAAACCAACATCTTAGTGGATTATGGAGGTGCAGAAGGGTCTACCAAGGGTAATTTCCAGAAAGGAATTATGAGATATCAATGATCTTCAGGACTTGGGTATTTGTCCTTAGAGGCGATATCATTGTCTATGCAGAAAGAAGTCCTAGTCACAAACAGGCTATTATAGTAATTCGAGCAGTGATGACTAACCATCTATTCATTTTAATTTCTTGGGTAATTGGTTCCATCTATTAGCAGCCAGCCACATATTTAAAAGACTTTTCTCCATAAAAATCTTTCCTCTTGGGTGTGATGGCCAGCTAAGCCAGTAAGCATAGCGGATTTTGCCAGCATCTTATACCAGTTATTTCAGACAGTCTAGGGACTGGCCATAAATACTTGCCCCAACAAGATATACCCAGTGACTCCTACTATTTTCTGACAAAAATAATTCCAGAATGGTGTACATTTTGCAATTAGGTTTCTTTTATTGTACTGCCCAGATTTATATCATTTTCTCTGCTGTATTCATGATATTCTGAGAACACTGCAGATATCAGTGTAAGATGCCATTTCAGAAGGAAAAGAGTAGCTGAATCTGTTTTACAGTTTGCAGTAAAAGTAGTCCTTTCTGAGAAGAGAGCACAAAACTGATTTTTATGTGCCTTTCACATTTCAAACTTGGATTTAGTTGGACTACAAAATATTTACATTTTTCACAACTAGCAAGTTCCCGTTTTAACAGATTGAATGTAGAGAGACTCCCAACTCTTATTCCATTTTCAAAAATGTCCATTCTTCTGTATATAGCTGTCCAGTTTCCCAGCACCAATTATTATAGAGATGCCCTTCAACAGATAAATGGATAAAGGAGACGTGGTCCATATACTCAATGGAATATTACTCAGCCATCAGAAAGGATAAATACATAACTTTTTTGCATCAATGTGGATGGGCCTGAGGAGATTACGCTGAGAGAAATAAGTCAAGCAGAGCAGGTCAATTATCATATGGTTTCACTTGTTTGTGGAGTATAGGAATAGCATGGAGGACATTAGGAGAAGGAAAGGATAAATGAAGGGGGGGAAAGAAGGGGAGACGAACCATGAGAGACTATGGACTCCAAGGAACAAACTGAGGGTTTTAGAAGGGTGGGGGCTGGAGGCTATTAAGGAGGACACAGATTCCATGGGGCACTGGGTGTTACATGTAAACAATGACCCTTGGAGCACTATATCAAAAACTAATGATGTACTGTATGGTGACTAACATAACATTAAAAAAAAAATGTCCACATGCCTCACCCTCTTCTTCCCACCACCATCTAATAATCTATATTTTAGAAAAACAATCCACGCTGAGGCTAAAATGTGCTATCATGTATATCATTATAGGAAATAATGATTTAATTGATATCATTCCTAAAGGGATAACAAAAATCTGTTTCAAACTGACAAAAAGCTTCACGTTGTAGTCCTCTGTTGCTAGAATTATATCATATTCACCTGAAAGGTGTGGGATTCATGTAAAACTCACTTTATGGACTTAAACTGGAGACCACTCTCTAAGACCATAAAACATAGTCAAAAGGAGAAAAAGAGGATGGATTTATTATCTACAAGAATAGAGCAAAGGAATAAAATGCTTTGTTTCATTCTTAAAGGTTCAAGTTTCATTTCAGTGAGCTGAACAGGTTGTAAGAAATTATTTTTTGTTTTGAATTTGAAAAAGTTAATTATGAATGATTTCAACTCCCCCCAAATAATACAATAGCATTTACATATGAATAGTCAAGAGTAAACTTATGTTACATTTTTCTATATTTTTTCTGGTCTGCCTTTTTAAAAGAAATACTGTTATCGATACCTTCAAGTGTCCTCCCATTTTCCCCCTCCTGCCCTCCGCAATAGTAGCTTCTGTCTTGAATCTGATATACACCACTGCAATATGTATTGTGAAGATTTATAATATCTACTCTTACTTTCTTACCTAAATGTTGTATTACTCTACATCCTTTGTATAAAATAGCTTTATTGAGATATAATTCACCTAACATGTGTAATTCATCCATTCAGAGTGTACATTGTAGTGGCTGTCAGTGTATTTACAGATATCTGCAACTGTCACCACAATTTTATTTTTTAGTCACCTCAGGAAGGAATCCTGTGCTAGTTAGCTATCAGTCCTATTGTTCCATCAATCTCCTCTGCCCTCAGCTGCAAGCGATCACAAATCTAGTTTGTGTCTCTATATATTTGCCTATTCTAGACATTTCCTATCAATGGAACCATATAATACATGTTTTTTTGTGACTGGCTACTTTTACTTAGCATAACATTTTCAAGATTTGTCTGTGTTGTGATATTCCATTGTATGGACATACCACAATTACCCATTTATCAGCTGATGGACATATGGGATGTATCCATCTTTTGGCTATTATGGACAACATTCACACACATATTGTTCTGTGGACAGCTGTTCTCATTTTTCTCAGGTATATTTCTAGGACACAGCATTGGGCTTTGATACATGGAGATTGAGCTGACTATGAATGCCATACAATGCTACGTTGCATAAGTAACCCTTGTTTTACTTCCCTCTTCTCCTGCTAATGGACAGTTTGGTGTTTTCTCTCTTTGTCTTCTGCTCACAGTGCTGCAGTGGTGTCCTGGTATGTGCTCCCTTGTGCAGACACAGGGACTCTCAAGGGAAAACCTCTATAGGTGAAGTATGAACTCTCTGTAAACTTTCTAGACTCTGTAAACGTTCTAGTTGTTGGCAAACCACTCATCAATGTTGAGGCAAGCCTGTTCACATTTACTGGCAAGATAAACTTTTTTTTTTTTTTTTTTTTTTGAGAGATAGAGACAGAGAAAGAGAGAGAGGGAACAAGTGCAGGGAGGAGGGGAGGAGAGAATCTTAAGCAGGCTCCA
>NC_081569.1:65990228-66068487 GCF_022355385.1 Mustela nigripes | reverse complement strand
CACCCAGTGCAGAGTCTGACATGGGGCTCCGCCGGCTCCGCACCCAGTGCAGAGTCTGACATGGGGCTCCGCCGGCTCCGCACCCAGTGCAGAGTCTGACATGGAGCTCAGACACCAGCAGGCTCAACAACCAGTGCAGAGATCATGACCTGAGCTGAAATCAAGAGTTGGACGACACTCAGCTGACTGAGCCATCCGGGAACCCCAAGATAAACACTCTTATTTCTTTACATTTTCCCAAAATGCAGTGTTTTCTGACAACTCTTTTTTTTTGCCATTGTGATGAGGATAAATGTCATCAGTTTGCTTCAATGTGCATTTTTCATTATTAGCGAAGTTGAGCATATTCTTGTGTTTACTGGTTCTTGTTCTTCCCATTTGCTCTGCAGTGAATTGCCTTTTTAAGCTTTTGTTTTCTACTGGGTTATAGTTTCTCTCTTATTAATTTGTAAAATCCTTTTTAGATATTATTTTTATATCTGTTAAAAAGAAATTGCAGATATCTTCTGGTCTAAAGTGTTTATCCAGCTTTTAAAAAATTTTTTTAAATTTTAATTTTTTCTCCAGTTTTATTCAGATACAATTGACAAATTGTTGTTTAAGTAAAGTGTAGAATGTGATGATTTGGCACACTTACGTAGTGCAAATAATCACCACAATAGGATTAGTTAGCATATCCATCACCTCCCATCATTTCCATTTATTTTTGTGGTGAGAACATTTAAGATCTACTCTCTTGGCAACTTGTTAACCACAGTCACCATGCTGTGCTGTGATACCCAGAACCTAGTCATCTGATAACTGACAGTTTGTCCCCTTTGACTGACATCTCCCTTTTTCCCTCACCTCGCAGCCCCTGACAACCGTTATTCTATTCTGTTTGAGTTCAGCTTTTCTAGATTTCACATATGAGTGAGATCATACGTATTTGTCTTTCACTGTCTGAAAAATTTCATTCAGCCTAATGCCCTCAAAGGCCATCCATGCTGTCACAGTGTTTCCCAACTTTTTTTTAATCAATTAATTTATCTATTTACTTTTTTCCTTTTTTTTTTTTTTTTTTTCCTTAAGAGAGGGAACACAAGCAGGGCGAGTGGGAGAGGGAGAAGCAGGCTTCCCACTGAGCAAGGAGCCTGATGTGGGGCTCAATCCCAGGACCCTGGGATCATGACCAGAGCTGAAGGCCGAGGCTTTAACCCACTGAGCCACCCAGGCGCCCCTATTTATTTATTTTAGAGAGAGAGAGAGAGCAGGGAGAGGGGCAGAAGGAGAGAGAGTCTTAAGCTGACTTCCGACCTAGAGCAGACAGAGCCCAATGAGATCACAACATGAGCTGAAACCAAGAGTCGTAAACCAAGAGTCATAAGATGTTTTTCATTATAATGGTTTTAATTTTTAAGATCAAGTTTATCAGTTTTTTTCATAACATATATTTTGTATGTTAGTTTAAAATTATTTTCTCTCATAATCTTATGTTATTCTCCTATTCTTTTTTCTGAAATGGTAGGTTTTGCTTTTTTACATTTAAGTCTACAATTCATTTGGAATTGTGTGTGTGTTGTTTTGGAATGAGTTAAAAATTCAATTCCACCTTTTTCTATAAAGGTATCTATTTAGATATCTAATTGTCTTAACATGTAGTATTAAATAGGCTGTTCTTTCCTCATTGTCTTGAAATGCCATTTTTGTCTTACCCCAATATTGTGTATATATGTGTACCTGTGTGTGTGTGTGGGGGGGGTGTTGGAAAGGTGGGGAGGTAAGGGAGAGACTATTTCTGGGCTCTTTATTCTGCTCTGTTTGTCTATCACTATGGTAAAACCACTTTATTTATTTTAGCTTTATAGAAAATCTGATTATCTGAGGAGGTGAAACCTTCCTCTTCCCCCTCCTCCTCTTCTTTATCTTCAAAATTATCTAGGCTATTCATGGTCTTTTGTTATCCCATATATATTTTAGAATCATATCACAATTCTTAATGCAAACTTGTTCCAGAAATAGCCTGCTGGTGTTTTTCTGATAATTGTATTAAATTAAGATTAATTTGGAGAAAATTGATTAACTTCGGACTTTGCTGAGATAAGAACACAATACAACATTCCAAGAGCAGCCATTAAAAAAAAAAAAGAAATGGGAAAAAAAAATTAGAAATGGACCATGTAACTTCTAAACCAGTCCAAAACAAAAAGGAAATAAAGAAAAACCAGTCTAGTCTACTACTGACATTTTCACACTCAGATAAACCATCTTGGAGGCATGGAGGGCCTGGACTTGTATATGACACCCTCCCCACAAACGAGCAAGCATTAAACAATATCAAACAACAAAAACACCCAAATCTGTTGTAACCACATCAATATTAGCAAAAGGTTGCAAGGCACAAAGCTTTACCAAGACTAAAAAAGACCATAATTTTATCATAAAAGGAAATATTTACAAGCAGTAATATATGTTATATGTATCACTGATTTGTAATCCCAGCATGAGATCAAAACATACAAAAGAAACCTGACAGAATTACAAAGAGAAAATAACAAATAGACAACCATTGCTTCCTTTTCAAATCCAGCTGTACTTTTAGTTAAAAGCTGTGCTTAGTGCCTAGTGATTATCTTAGGGTATGCACGCACACATGCACAGACACACACATGCACACATCTATCTTTAGTGGTTTTTTAGTGTTCTTACTTCTATTCTCTTCCACGTTCTTGCCCTGTCACTCTAGTTTCTGGAGCTTTAATACTATTTTATCTGCTGACTCCTGCACATGGTAGATTGACTCCTTGAGTATTTATAATGATTTTCACTGCAGGCTCGTCTTTAACTGACATGTTCTTCCTAACCCCACCCTATCCCAGAAATCCCCCTGGCTTGGGCTATGAGACCCGAGAGGTGCATTTGCTTCTGCCAAGTACCTCAGAAGTATCACCAGCTTTCAGACTGTATTGTGTGAATTTCTTGGTGCAGGAACTCTTGGAAATGGCCTAGTATGGATCTGAATGCCTAAACAACACAAGGGATAGGTAGGGTGACCAACGGTCTTTGGTTGCCTAGAATGGAGGGGCTTTCAAGGATCCAGGACTTTCAGATTTCAAACCTAGACGGTCCCAGGCAAACTGACAGATGATCATCTTAAGTAAAGACCTGCCTTCAGTTTTTCTCCCCCAGGGAGGAATGGTTTTCCCACCCATATCTCAGGCAGAGCCAGATAAACTTCTGTGTCACACCCCTAATAAGGATAGCATGTTCAAGTCCACCCTTCCAATGAAGCTGCCACCCTTGGAAGCTCCCAGCTTTATTCCAGAATCTTGGTTCCTACTCCCTTCTCACCTGCTTGAAAGGGCCTGTGTCCTGTCCCTGCACAGACACCCTGACCCCGCTGTGGCCCTTCTGATCCATTAGCTTTTGTGCTTCCAACTCTTATTTTAGCTCCACCTTAATTTCAGGCCATTGCATGATCTCGTTCTTCCTTCTGAGCTCACTGTGCATTCAAACATGTTATTTTGTTATATTTTTGCAGCATTTTCTGTCTTTATAGTTAGAGCATGGTCATATTATCTTTATCTGCCATCTCGCCAAGACCAGAACTCCTCCCGTAACAAATTTTTACCAGCCTGCCCAGCCCTGCACAACACAGCTTGTAATGTCCATAAGTGCAGAGAGTTCTAAATGATTCAAGTGGACAGGATTGCCAAAGAACCGACATTGGATAACTTGTGTCTATTGGTACGGGTTCTCCAAAGAAACAGAACCAACAGGATATATACAAGAAGGGGTTTATTATAGGAATTAGCTCACACGATTTTGGAGACCCAGAAGTCCCACAATCTGCTCTCTGTGAGCTGGAGAACCAAGAAGGCCAGTGATGTAATTCAGCCTGAGTTCAAAAGCCTGAGAATGGGAACCAATGGTGTTAAGTCCCGGTCAGAATCTGAGGGCTCCAAGAAACTGTCCTAGAGTGAAATAAGATGGAGGTCCCAGCTGAAGTGAAGAGAGCAAGTTCACGCTTCCTCTGCCTTCTTCTTCTATTCAGGGCCTCAACAGATTGGATGATGTCTACCCACATCGATGAGGGCAATCTTTCTAACTCCACCAATTCAAATGCTAATCTCTTCTAGAAACACCCTCACAGACAGACCCAGAAATAAAACTCTACCTGCTATCTGGGCATCCCTTAGCTCTGTCAAGTTGACATACAAAATTAACCATCACAGCATGATTCACCATTTCTATAAATTATTTCTAAAACTATGCCGTGCCATAGAAAATATATTATTTAGTAAAACAGATACAAGAAATTCTTGTTCATGGCCGTGGTAGTCAAGAGAAATCATGCAAACAGTTTGGCTGGAGATATATCAGCAAGGGGATTTATTAAAAATGCCAATATTGATCAGTTCTCCAGCTCCCCATGTATTTTTCCCTCCCACCACTAGGGCCATGACCTGTGGCTGAGTCAAAACTGTGGCCCATTCTGAACTGTTGGCTCAGAAAAAGGTAACCCATTTAGAAAGACAGATGAGAAGTGTGTGGGGACCTTAATGGTATAGAAAAATTCTGCTGGGCAAGAGCCACACATCCTCACTAAAAATAACAGAGGTGTGCATCTATACAGTAACCGGACTTATTCCCTGAACAGAAAGAACCTATTACTTTTCTAGAAATTTGAAGAAAGGGAAAAAAAATCTTGAAAATAAGATCATCTCACCAAAAGTAAGTCTCTGAGGCTACAACGGTTTTGGTGTGAAACAAGATAAACCTAGAGAGGTAAATAATATGTACCATGTGTATGGCTGTTCTAGTCTTGATCATTCTACACATCCTGAGATCTTGAAATTTTGAGCACTGGAGCCGGGTCCTGTGAATAAGTAAGCACTTTCCACTTCTATCTCAACCTTTGGCAGAGAGGGCTTTGCTCCTGAAAGACATCATGGAACGGTGGATAAATGGCATTCAGGAGGGTATTTGGCTTTGGAAGCTAAACCAGGTATGCTGGTTACATAACCAACAGCCATGGACTCTTCCGTGTTCACAAATCTCAAATTTCCTCCAGGTTCCTACCTTTTCCCCAGGTGGCTCTGGTAAAAATCCTCATCATCTTGGTCAATCACTGCAGTCCCATTTTCCTAGCCAGTAAGTGGGTAAGGGTAGGGAATATGATTGAGCCAGGGAGAATTAAGAGGAAATCTGGTGGGAATTTTCTAACAAAGGAATCCTTCTTTAAAACAGGACAAACTAGAGTAAACAACGCTGTCCCTTGACTCAGACTTCGTTGCTTCCCATTAATGCTTATAGTCTTGGAAGTCGTCTCCCAAATTGGACGAGGAGTTTGTCAAAGACGAGGCTGCTATGCTGAGGTTGGAATAGTGGAAAGAAGAAGGAACCCGGGTCTTGGTGTCCTTGAGTAGCTTTATGGAGCCCCTCTAGAGCCACCTGATGCTAGGACTTTTTGTTATATAAGGTTATAGTTGTCCTTGCTGTTGAAGCCAGATGAGGTGGGATTTTCTGTTATTTATAGCCCAAGTCATTCTAATTGAGACAATAGCAATCTTCGAAGGTCTTGGCTTAATCACCACTCAACTGTTCCTTCATAAGATTTGGAGGACAGGGGCAGAAAGGCTTTGAGAGGTCTTCTAGCTTCCCAGACAGCCTAGTCTGGGGAGGGATGATAGATGTGAAATGAGGAGGCTGGAGGGTGTGACATCAAGGCTATTTCTAGCATTCTATCTGAGGCTCGAAAACTCCATTACCTATTTCAACAGAACCTTCTAACTCTGCTGGAGGTACCCACTCGCTGATCGTTCGATGTTCAGGCTGCTGCGGTTTAATTAGTAATGGGGCTCTTGCCTGCATCAAAAGTACAACATTCTCCATTTTTTTCTTTTCTCCTGTGGTACAAACACTGTCCAAGATGCTTGACACTGCAGGGAGGATAGAGGGATGCGGAAAATCTGTTTATTTGGCACCTTCGCCCCCTGGCAATGTTGGAGTCTAAGAGGTTGCTCTGCTTGTTCTGCAATTTGAAAAAGGCGGGATACTTTCTCTAACTTTTCCTCAGTGAATATAACACAGTTCTAAGCAACTGATGACTACCAAATAAGAACCTGATCTTTCGTTTTGTTTTGCTTGCTTGTTTGTTATTTCCTCTTAAACTGGAAAGAGCTGATGGCCAAAGAGCTCAAGCTTCCAACTGTGAGGCTGTCATGGACACACTGAGGCAGGTCCTGGGGACTGCCTGAATTCCAGGGCAGCAGGCGAGATGTCTACATGAAAATGAAGGACGTGCTCCAGAATTTCCCTTCCTAGGAAGGCTGTGCTCTAAAAGTTCATGCCAACATAAAAAAAATACCCAAGAGAACAGAGACCCATCCATCCTTCCTATTACTTCCTCCAACCAGTTGTAACAATTACAGAAGTCTGGTTGCAGGTGGGATCCATGATATGCCCATTATCACAACTCCACTGCATCTAGTTTTTCAAAGACCATAGAGGAAGGGTGGGGAGTTGGAGGTACGGGGAGTGGAAGGAATATTCTAGAACTGAGCAATATGTACCAGATTGTGCCCAGGAATTTTTTATGGAGATTCAGAAAATGCTCCCTTAGTATCACTGCTGTCCCTAACTTGCAGATAGTGTTCACACCTGCAGCTGGGCTGCGGAGTCTGACGTTGCCTAGATCCCTGGACTGCAGCAGACGGGGTGGGAGGGAGGCTAGTCCCTCACTCGTTATGATTTTCTTCTGTTGATAATTGAGATGGACTCTGGTAGGGGATGAAAGTGTGAAAAAGGGGTCCAGGGTCTCAGATTCTTTCTCTATCTTCGGCTTTCTTTTGTGGCAACGTTAATCAACTGTCTTTTGTTCTAGTTACAACTTGCTGGAGTCCAACTAAATAGTGGAGATTTAAAAATCAAACAAAAATGTAATCACCCAGAAATCAGATTTAAATATTCAGTGACTAAATTTGCTTTGTTAAAGAAATAAAAGTGTGGAGAAGCTTTTTCTTCTAAGGCTACTAAACAGTTACAGTTGGCACAAACAGCTTTGGGGCTGTTTGCATTGAGCGATCTAAAACCCACCTTGCATGTACAAACAGGCTATATTTACTTTGAGTTCAGGCCTCTTGCAATTGCTCAGAAAACTGGAAACAATTCCTCGATCTGATTTGGAAGACCTGATGCTTTTCTTACTAATTGTTAAGGCTCAAAAGAACACAAACCTGCTTTTGGTTGGATTCCCAAGTACCACCCCCGCATCAGGAAAATGAGAAGACAAATTTGACACGGGAGCCCAGTGCAGGCAAAAATTACAATGCATGTCACACTGTCATTTTACAAAGTGACTTTTTAAAATAGAAAATAAATAAAGAAAGCCAGAAAAACCCCACAGAGACATGTTAATGCCTCAACCTGGAACAATAAAGCTCCGTTAAAAACACTTGCCATTAGCCACCATCTGCTGTCAGCAATTGGGGGTAATCTTTATGTCCTCTTGACAGTTTTGCCTCATTCCTTAGCCCCTTGATGAAACAAAGACTCCGACGTGGACCACACATCTAGGGGTAAGGATCCCTGCCTTACCTAAGGATCAGTTCTGCTGCTTTTCAGCACTCTGAGCTTGGTGACCAATATTCGATAATCTGTTCAGAGTTTTCAAGACTACGTATTGAATTAGAGAAAATCTGCTAGCCGTATTTCCTTCGCCACTCATAATGCTCAGTGGGCTCACTCCCCTTGATGCATTCTGGGATTTGGGAAAATAAGAGAACTACGCTTCCCCTGCTCTGATAAATGAGGAAAGCTGTGTGCAGCGACGAGATTCTCTTGATCAGGGCGCTCCCAGAGCACCTGCATTTTTCTCCCATTTGAACAGGCGCTGGTAGACTATTTAGTAAATATAATTCTTGTTCACGCCAAAGGTAAACTTATTTTCTCTTTCTAGTACTGTAGGCTACCTCTTTAAAAATACCAGCAAGATCAATGGCAGAGTCACCTGCTCCCTGACAATTTGGCAAAGAGCTCTTGTGCAGATAGAGGTACAGAGCAAAGGAAAAAATGCTATTAATATTCTGAGTGCATTCAGACCTCTGTTTCCATCTTTCAGATGTAATCTTACTGCATAAGAGGAATATGAGTAGAGCAGGGAATGCGGTGTAGGTAAAATGTGTGAATGACACACACTTGTTGCCCTTTACTCCCTATGATGACCGCTTTCCCTATCCAGCTCTCCATGGTGCCACTGAGCCATAAAATGCACTTTGATTTTTCTAGAATAGACCTTCTCCCGTTTTTGGACTACATGGACTTCTTTGAGACAAAGTTCCTGTATTCTTCTGTGAACCTGCTTTTTATGGTAGGGGAAATGGACAGAGAGCCTAGAAACAGTCATAGGATGGATGATTTCTTCAATAGTCTTCAGTCCCAAGGGTAATGCACCCTGATCTACTCCAGTCATGCTTGTTGTGGTCATGCCCTGTTACTTCATTTTTTGCGTCATTTTAGCTCTATCCAGAGCACTCACAATCTCTTGGGAAGGAGTCGCTCTAGACACATGAATTACCCAATCTCCTTTCTTTTTTTTTTCTTTTCCCTTTTCTTTTCTTATTGTTCTTGTCTTGTCTTCTCTCTTTTCTTTTCCCATCTTCTCTTCTCCTCTTTTCTCTTCTTTTCTTCCCTTCTTCTTTCATCTTCTCTTTTAAATCTTAAACTCGTTGTGGACTTCATCCAGACCAAAAATGTCACCCTATACTTGTCTACTGGTTGTCTGGAGGTCTCCAGACAACCAGTAGACATTATTCTAAAGAGCGAGAACCACTGCTCTGGGAATTACTGTTATCTTGAAAGATGCCAGTAATAAGCATTTTGCACAGGTATATGATTTATCCATCAGAACTTTCCTTCATCTACCTGTACCATGTGTGTTCTTTTATAACAACATGGAGAAATTCTGGAATACCTTTGATAATGGGGGTTTATAGCAGTCCCTGTGGTATATCTACTCAGTCTCATGGAGAATAAAAATGGTAGCTCTCCACTGTTTGGAATATCACTCAAACTCAAAGAATGCTTAGTCTCAGTGCAAATCAATAATCATAACTCCCGAGAGAGAATACGATCAAGTTAATTTTCACCATTCAGTATGAAACACCCCACTTAATCAGAGGTTCACCTCATGGTCAGGTGGCCTTGTTTATGTCCAGAGCAGTCACCATTTTCATCAACTTTGTCAACATCATCATCATCCCAACACTTATTATAGGCTCTGTTATGAGCATTTTATATATACAAACTCAGTTTAATTGTACCAACAACTTCATGAGGTAGACACTATCATTATGATAATATCTATTTTATAAGTATTTGATAGTACCTATTTTATAGGTATTTGATACTGTCATATATAGTATCTATTTTATAGGTATAGCTATCTATTTTATAGGTAAGAAAACTGAGGAAGAGAAAGGTTAAGTTACATGCCCAAGGTCACTCATCTAATGTTGGAGAAACCGGAATGTTGGCTCAGGACCCATGCTATTAAATGACGGTATATTTATACATCCTTGTTGGTCCTGGCTTATCAGCCACCCCTAATTCAAAGAAGATAGGCTAATTAAGGTGATAATGCTCCAATGTGTCCTGCCGGCCTCTTGCTGTGGCAGTTAAATCTTTAATTGCTGGATCATTGGGGAAGTTCTGGGGTCCTTTGGAAAGAGCTGGGGCAGCCTCAAGAGCTATTTTCAATTGGTAAGGAGGAAGTATTTCACTGTTAATAATGGGTAGTTCCCAGTGATATGTGCAGCCTTCTGAATATGTCTGCCTATTCATAGTACTCAAATTCTGTTTACTTTTCCTTAATGGAAAGTCCTGTTTCCTCTAACCACAAATAAAGGTGCCAGTTATAACACTTTTTTCCAATACATACACACCATTTCAGTAATGTACCACTTGTACTATTTGTACTATATACTTAGGAGCAAACAATACTTACATGGCGTATTTTTGGAGCCTATATCTGAAATTAGTTTAGATGTTATCTCAGTTGAAATTAGATTGGATGAGATTAGTTCAGACAGTGAAGTTACATGTATAACTCATTTTCAAAGATAATTATTAAAAAGGAAGAATGTGTCCTAAGGGCCAGACAGCATTGCATTTTGCATTTAAAAAGTATAAGTCTAGGGGCACCTGGGTGACTCAGTTGGTATGCGTTCAGCTCAGGTCATGGTCTCGGCATCCTGGGATCAAGCCCCACATGAGGCTTCCTGCTTAGTGGAGAGACTACTTCTTCTTCCCCACTCATTCTCTCTTTCTCACTCCCTCTATATCAAATAAATAAATAAGATTTTTTTAAAAGTGTAAGTCTATTTAACAGTCCAGTAGAGTCCATACTCTAAGTAGAGCCCAAATGAAACAAGTGTAGGAATCAAATATAGAAATTATTTACAAAGAGTTCACTTAATGAGATTAGAATGAAAGGATGAATCAGGTGTATACAGAGGTAAAGCTGAAATTACCACCCAACATTTTAAACACTTGCACTGACTTATGTTACTGAATGCAAATAATTCACCCTAAGGAGAAAACTAATTACTATAGGAGTGACTATAACAAAACTGAAAACAAATGTTGATCTCGAGCCCCATGTTGTTATCAACTTTTGCATACAAGATCCATAATTATACAAGCAGGAGAATTGACTTGCTCACCCAGATATAAATCCATAACAGCATCTCCTCTCCCTCAAACTGAGGGAGCCATTGTAACTTGGACAAAGTGAAGCACCTTCTTCTTTTTACGCCCTGTGAGTTCATTAGTTGGAAGTTCAAGGTCCTAACCTGACAAGAGTTTTAAAGAACACCATGACTACCCAAGGCAGTAAAAGCCATATTTTCCGTTGTTTTCCCTTCATCTATCAGAAAAGATGCATTGTGGAGATTCTGTGAGGTCCTAGAGCAGACAGGATTCTGGTTAATTCCAAGGGTCACACAGGCAATTCTTCTGGAGATACTTACAGTTCTGAGAAGACAACTTTGAGGAAGTAAGGAGGCAAGTCTCATAGACATGTTACTTTGAGAAAGCTTGGAGCCAGTCACCCTCACTTTTTTAAAACTATAATTAACAAGCTGAATGGGATAGCTTGAAATTGCCTCCAAGTATTAAACTACAGGGTGATGAAAGGTTGCCTTTCTCATTGAAATGGTCTCAAGAAAGTCTGTTCTTGTTTGTGTCCAGTTCTCCACGAATAGCTGATAAGCAGCGGCAATTGTCAAAGATGCCAGATGGAAATAGGTTTGAGCCAATCTGACATGGCTGCTCTTCTCACATGCCAAGACTTGACATTTTTCATGCTGTGCCTGAATTATATGCCCAGAAGGACTTAGGTCCTCTCTTCTGATAGCCTTGTACCTTATACAAACTCTAAGTCTTAGAGTTTGTAAGAAATAAGGAAAATTTACAGTGTTGAAAATGGCCCCTTTGTGACAAACAGTATTGCTCAGCTCATTCTCTCCTCCAGTAGAGAACATTCCCTTAACCTCAAACATGCCAGCCCTTCATAAACCACTTCCCCTCCTGGGGATGAGAATATGGCCCACCCCAATACTATAATCCTGGTTACAAGCTGATGGGGTGGATTTACTATAATTAGAGGGAAGCCAAGCTTCAGGTTAAGACTTACTTCCTTGACTTAGAAAGACAAAGGTTGTTCTGGTTGGACATATTCCATTCTTGGGGACTATTTTCTTCTCTCTTTATTAGAACTGCAGTGTTTCAAGTGAGGACAACAATGAATAATGGCCAGGGATAAAGATAGAATTGAGGTGCAAGAAAAAGCTAGCCATCACTTCTGAACCTTCCATTGTCATCCCAAGGCAATTTGAAATAATTTCTATTCTAGGATAGGGGAGAAAACTCTTGTCATAATACAATCAATCTTAGGGGCTTTCTTCCCCCATCTCCTAAAAATTGTCCACTAGAAGAATCTGAGAAATCCTTCTGGTGGGATATTTGTATTGCATCATATCTAGTTTTGTCAAACCTTTATTTGTTTATATTGATTCATGAATCTTTAAGAGGTTGTTCAGTTCAACCAGCTCATTCTACCAACGAAACCAAGGCCTCTAAGAGTGAGTGATTTACCTAAGATTCCAGCATGAGAGCATGGGAAAGCTGGGATTCAACCATCAATTCTCAGGACCTGAGTTTATTATGACCCCATGCCTGAGATGCAATTCACCAATCAATCATAATCCAAGTTATAGTAGCAACTTCCAATCCACAGAGTGGGGAAAAAGATTTGATAAATAGAGATCCATGTCAGAGGAAGTAGAAGAATCTAGGGGGGAAAAGGCTCCATCTTACTTTGTTCTTTATGTTCACATATATACTTTTTTCAAATAATTTACTTTTATATACTGGGCACAATTTTACATTCAACAGGAGACAGAAGTAGAATGTATTTCCAATTTAAGGTCAACTCAAGATAGGTCATGGTTAGAATTCTGTTGGCAGCAAATTGACAACATATGTTTGAAGTTAACGACAAGATAGTCATTGCTTGTTTCAGATGCCCCATGACTCAAGTCCGTTCATGATCCAGGACTCTCTGAGCCACAGACACAGCCATCACACAAGAATAAAATCTGACGGCTAAATTTATTTGGCTAAGCAGTTCAATAGATTGTTATTCCGATATTTTAAAAATGTATAAATTGGATTTTATTCATCAGAACATCTTAAGTAATAGAAAAATGTAATGTTCAAATTTTGAATTAAGATAAAATATACATATAAAAAAGTGCATATGAGGTTTTGGTTTGATGAATCAACACAAATTGAACACAGTCATATAAGCAACACCTAGATGAAGAAACAGCATAGTACTAGCATCCCCTTTGAAACTCTTTTCAGTCCCTATCAACCACACCCCAATCCCTAGTAAGCACCCTCCTTTCTTCTGTCCACCTACATGAGTTTTGTACAACAAATGGAATGATACAGTATGTGTTTTGGGGTCATCTGAGTTCTTTTGCTCAATTTTGTGCTTGTGAGGATCACCCACATTGTCACATCTATTTGTAATTGTTCTATTATGTAATATGTAATTGTTCTATAATATGTAATATGTAATTGTTCTATCCTGCAACTGTATCACATTTATTTAGCCATTCTGTGCTTGTTGAGTATTTGGTTAGTTTATCCTAAAGATTTTTTATTGTGTTGAATTATTTGCAAAAACATTACTCAAAGGTAAGAAACTCACCTTTTAGAAGTAGGAGAGCTTTAGCAGCTCACACTATGGAATTATTTTCCAAAATCTAGTGTATATATTTCTGGGTGTGTGTGCCTTTGGATTTACTGTCCTCCTGACCAGCAGTTTCTATTGAGTCTTTCGGTGGTTAGAACCTGAGCCTGACAGTAAAGAGCCTTAACATCGCATGCTCCAGTCAAAATGAATGGCTGAATTATTGTGACATTAGTAGCAGGTAATTCATTTCCCCTGTCATTGCTCTTCACCTTCAGCTGGTAGCCAAGCCTTTTCAAAAACCCCAACTTGTTTGACCTGCTCCCAGTTATAGTGCATTTCAAGCTCTTCTGTATAAAATGCAGTCTTGTCAAAAGGGAAGACACCTGCTCCCAGCAGGAGGGTTACTCACCAACTGCCAAGTCCTTTGTTACAGTGCTAGCAACGAAATGATCTTTCCATCTGGAAAGTGTCTACCACCATGACTGCCGGCCTTGGTACAAGAAAGAGGCAGAGACACATGTGAGGCGGGTGCTGGGAAATGGATGTTGACGAGCTCTTGATATTATGATTTTAAAGCTAATTTTCTCTGAAGGAGGAGCCTTTACTTCCTGGGTGTCCTCAGCAAAATGCACATATTTCTAGGTCTGGTTTCTTCTTTTGTGACCCCCCAATTCTAGCTCATTTACTTCTTCTTTTTAAAAATTTTAAAAAGCCTTCATTCATTTTCACTTTTTCTCTAAAATATCCTCCTTCTTGGAAAAGAAACTCTTTTCTTCAAGGCAGGGGAGTCCATTGAGCTGCCTCTCTGCTTCACTGTTGCTCCCCAGCAGCGTGAGACCCTGGAGTCCTCTGGCCAGTGACAGCTATGTCACACAGACACGTGGGTCAGTCCCTTTGCAGTCTGGGCCTGTGGAAGGAGGCTCCTTTTTCTAGGCATTATTTGACACTATAAGCTGAGTCATTTGATGGTTAGTTGGATGCAGGTTTTCATACCAGCCCCCTTCTTTCTGACTGAAAATTATCAGTGTCCCCACAATTTCCAGCTGCCTGCTCTTCAGAGTCAGGAAGAAGCAGAGGGCTGCTGAGAAGGTTGACTTTATTTCTATCTCCACTGGATTGTTCTCAGAACTTAGACGTTTACAGTTTTCAGGTGGTAGATTATTTTTAAGTCACACAATGGAAAATGTGCACCAACATAAAGAGAGGATTTTAATTAAAAATTAAAAATATTGGGGCACCTGGGTGGCTCAGTGGGTTAAGCTGCTGCCTTCGGCTCAGGTCATGATCTCGGGGTCCCGGGATCGAATCCCGTGTCGGGCTCTCTGCTCAGCAGGGAGCCTGCTTCCTCCTCTCTCTCTGCCTGCTTGTGATCTCTCTCTGTCAAATAAATAAATAAAATCTTTAAAAAAAAAAAGAAAAAAGAAAAAAAATTAAAAATATTTTTCAAGATTACTGCTCTCCACTGAAACCCATTTAAAAGAACTTTAAGATTTCAGCTGGGAACTATTATTTTTTTATTTTTAAAAAAGATTTTATTTATTTTATTGATAGATAGAGATCACAAGCAGGCAGACAGAGAGGAGGGGAAGCAGAGGCCCCTCTGAGCAGAGAACCCAATGCGGGGCTCGATCCCAGGACCCCGGAATCACGACCTGAGCCAAAGGCAGAGGCTTTAACCCACTGAGCCACACAGGTGCCCCTGGGAACTATTATTTGATGCTATTGTTTTGGATGGGATAAACGGCACCGAGTTTGATGCTTTAAGATAGGGGGTATTGAAGGGAAATAAAAGTGAAAATGAACTTTTGGGACATCATCAAGATAAAGTTTCTGCCCAGCAAAGGAAACAGTTAACAAAACAAAGAGGCAACCCATGGAATGGGAAAAGATGTTTGCAAATGACACTATTGACAAAGGGCTGATATCCAAGGTCTATAAAGAGCTTTTCAAACTCAATATACAAAAAACATAATCAAGTCAAAAAATGGGCAGAAATATGAACAGACACTTCTCCAATGAAGACATACAAATGGCTAACAGACACATGAAAAAATGCTCATCATCATTAGCCATCAGGGAGATTCAAATCAAAACCACATTGAGATACCACCTTACACCATTTGGAATGGCAAAAATTGACAAGGCAAGAAACAACAAATGTTGGAGAGACTATGGAGAAAGGGGAGCCCTCTTACACTGTTGGTGGGGTTACAAGTTGGTGTAGCCACTTTGGAAAAGAATGTGGAGATTCCTTAAGAAATTATAAATAGAGCTACCCTACCTATGACCCTGCAATTGCACTACTAGCTATTTACCCCAAAGATACAGATGTAGTGAAAAGAAGGGCAACCTGTACCCCAATGTTCATAGCAGCAATGGCCGCAGTTGCTAAACTGTGAAAAACACCAAGATGCCCTTCAACAGATGAATGGATAAAAAAGATATGGTCTGTAAGGGCCTATTTAGCCAGAGTGATTCCATCTTGGATTAAACAGTCATTTTGCTGTTTATGCAGTAAAACTTAAACTGACTCTGCTCCCTGCCCAGGAGAGACTTACTTAAAAGCAAGCCCAGGAAACCAGTCCCAGGTAACAAAGCCCAAATACAAGGGTGGGTCAGGCCAGGTGGAGGTATCCAACCAGTGGGGGCGCTTATTGTCTCCCTAACTACCAAGGAGTGTGAGTCCTGCCTTTTGGGTGCCAATTCTGATAGGCTAGTTCAAATGTCTACTATAGGGTAAATTATAATTCAGTTGGTCACTTATGTGTGACCTAGTATGAGTGTGCAGCTTTCTCTGTGTGTTACAATTTCATTGGCCACCTGTGCATGGCCAGGCCCAACCACATGGCCTTTGCCCTTAAAAGCTAGTCTGTAAGGCAGAGAGAGGTTTGATTCTCCATGCTTGGCACGAAATAAAGGTTTACTTGACCTTCGCTTTGTATCAGTCTCGTTCCTTTGACCATGGACCCAACAGGGAGTATTATGCCTCCTTCAGAAAGGATGAATACCCAACTTTTGCATCAGCATGGGTGGGACTGGAAGAGATTATGCTAAATGAAATAAGTCAAACAGAGAAAGTCAATTATCATATGGTTTCACTTATTTCTGGAAGATAAAGAATAGCATGGAGGACCTTAGGAGAAGGAAGGGGAAAATGAAGGGGGAGAAATCAGAGTGGGAGATGATCCATGAAAGACTATAGACTACAGGAAACAAAATGAGGGTTTAAGAAGGGAGGTGGGTGGAGGGGGATGGGTGAGCTGGTGGTGGGTATTAAGAAAGGCATGGACTGCATGGGGCACTGGGTACTATATGCAAACAATGAATCATGGAACACTACATCAAAAACTAGTGATGTACTACTATATGGTGACTAACATAACACAATAGAAAAATAAATAAGAAAATAGAAAAATTTTAAAAGGATAGGTATTAAGAAAGTAAAACAACAATTTAAAGGCATTCTATAAATTGTAAAATATGGCACAAATGTATTGTTATTTTAATTGACCTCCAGGAATTAAATGTTTTAAAATTATCTAAATGTTCTTGGTCTCCAGATTGAGTGTAATCCTAAAAAAACAGTGACCACCAAACTATAAAACAAAAACCTTTCCCCTGTAGAAGCTCAGTACTAATCTCTCACTCTGAATTTATTTCCTCAGAAGGTAAATAACCTCCCATGGGCTCCATCTTTGTATCCTATTTAATTAAAACAACACTAATCACCTACTAATCTAGCTCATTCTTAACAAAGTATTGTATTCTAACAAGTCTGATTGTTGTTGTTGTTGTTTTAATTTGGTTTTCCTCCTCCAGGGAGGAAAAAAAGACGAGAAAAGGTAGGTATTGGTTTGAGGTCAGCAAGGAGATTTATGTAAGAAAACTAAAGTACCAGGGGAATCAACTCCATTTAGCCATAAAGCATTTCCCCCTGCAAGCTCAGGAAGGATTCCAATTATTTACAAACAGATAACATTGTGCAGCTCCCCCACTATTACAGATAAGTCACCAGAAAACAACTAGTTTGACAAAATTGCCAGAAGCTCATTAACTGTGCGGCTCTGCTAAATATCCACCATGGGCATCCCTCTGGAATTTGCTAAGGAAATGGAGGGTGGAATGATTTCTCCACCAGAATTCTGGAAGTCATAAAGTAAGAAGTAGGAAATGGTTTATATCACTGATGCACCAGTTCTATCGTTGAAGGACTTGTTTTCAAGTTTGAGTGTGTGTGTGTGTGTGTGTGTGTGTGTGTGTGTGTGTGTTTGAGAGAGGGAAAGAGAGAGAGAAATAAAGGACATGAATAGATGGTTAACATCCAGTAAGAGTAGCAGAATGTTCTGGACCTTCTAACTGTGAATGAATGTTTTATTACAGTCTGTCTGGGAGTAGGTCAGCTTAGAGATCACTAGAAAAAGGTGTCTCATCTGGTTTAGTTTTTGAGATTGAAAAGTTGTTTTCTTCATCTTAACATAGATACATTCCTATCGTACTTCGGTACAATTGGGAAGGAATTCAGCCATACTAAGCCTGAGACTCTGAGACAGAATAAGTGAGTCTAGGGGCACCTGGGTGGCTCATTCATTAAGTCTCTGACTTCAGCTCAGGTCATGATCCCAGGGTCCTGGGATCGAGCCCAATATCGGGCTCCTGCTCAGCGGGAAGCCTGCTTCTCCCTCTCCCACTCCCCCTGCTTGTGCTCTCTCTCTCTCTGTCTCTCTCTGTCAAATAAATAAATAACATCTTTTAAATAAATAAATAAATAACTCACTCACTCACTCTAGTTTAGCAGTGAATGTTTAAAATCCTACCAAGCAACATATTTTCTGCTCCTCTACAATGCCTTCTCTACAAATACTGAGAGACAGCCAGGTCACTTCTATGTTTAGGGTGGGTGGGGACAGAATTGGGGGGCTCTTGGTAAATGATAAAATAAAGATACATCTCAAAATAAAAATTACAAAAACTGATATAATTTAAATATTTGCACTTAAGATACTAGCAATTTAAATACCGAAAATTCAGTTTAATACAATTGTGCTGTTCCAGACATAATTAGAGGATTTATTTTAAAATTTAAATTACGGTCACCTGTAAGTAGTTTAATCTGATAATGGAAAAAAAGCTTAAAATTATTGGATGAAGGTCATCTTCTTCCAATCCTATTAGTTCATCTCTGTAATTACATATATAAATAGCATCATTTGGAGATAATGTCTGAAATCTAAATTTCAGGCAGCCATGGTAATGGGGAGCTCAGTCCACAAGGACCTCAGCTGCTTTAATGTTCCTGATAGGCTATCACCTGACTTCATTTCTACCTATTCATTATGCTGAGTAAGGTCTGAGTGTTGGAAGTGATTTGAGGAATGAGAAGATTCTTACCAGTTGTTCTCAAAGGCAAGTCTCTGAACTACTTGCTTCAGAATAATCTGGAATTCCCATTAGAAATACAGATTCTGGTCTGGTGGCTCAGTTGGTTGAGCAGAGACTCTTCATTTCAGCTCAGGTCATAATCTCTGGATCCTGGGATCGACACACACCCCCCTTCCACCCCCAACCTCAGGCTCTCTGCTCAGTGGGGAGTCTACTTCTCACTTTCCCTCTGCCCCTTCCCCTGCTCTCTCTCAAATAAATAAATAAATCTTACAAAAAAAAAAAAAAAGAAAGAAATTCAGATTCTTGGCTCCACTTGAGACCTTCTGAGTCAGAATCCTTGGGGTGAGTCTCAGAAGTTTGCATTTATGACAATGCCTATGCGATTTCGGAGGCACAGAAATGTTTGAGAACCACTGAGCTATGGGCTGGGGTTGAGGGTTATGAGGGCTGATTTCAGATGTGACTACAGTTGCCACCTTCTGTGTGGAAATCCTACCTTATAATGGCTATACTTTAATTACTTATCTTCTATCCTTGGGGTCATCTAAACCAGTTCACTTGATTGAGAACAACTAGGGACATTTTGAACAGGCCAGTCTCAAAACCCATTTTTTTTTTTTAAACAAACCTGCTCTTGCTTTTATGATGAAACATGTGAAACGGACATTCTGGGCCCAAGAAGCTCTTGCAGTCTCCTCACTAGTGGGGTCTTGAGCCACTACTTTGAAGGAAACAAGACTTTCTTGTCCAGAAAATGTTCCAGAGAACTATAAAAAATACTTGCACACCACCACGCTTGGCAGGAATTTAGCCTGGGGTGAGGACCCACCAGGATCATGAAGGCAGGGTATCAGGGCAGGGCTGTACCATCCGAGTGGCCTCTCTCTACACGCTGCCTCAGCCTCAACTCCAAAAATACATAGGCTACAATCCTTCCCCAGGAGTGAGATGGAAGTTCAGAGACTCATGGTCCATGGGAATATGCTATTCCTAAGAACCTAAACATAGGTCAGCCGTCCTGCACCATCCATGCCCAAGCTGTATTTTACTTGGTTAGAGAAAAAGTATGTTCAACAGGTGAAAAAAAAAAAAAAATGCCTGGCCCCTCCCATGGAAAAGACTTGGAAAGCGTCCAAAGAACAGAACTGGACAAGTCCTGGGAACTGTTTACAAGGAAGTAAGCTCTTACTTGGCATCCCAGATCACACAGTTCTATTAACATAACCAGAGGGCAGAGTGTGCTGGCCACCAACTAATTCTGTTAAGTTGAGTGCTGAGGTGGCCATGCTGCTTGGGATGGTCTTGGCTAAATTGTATCCCTGAATGAGAAGAAGGAGGTGAAAGCTGCAGGTAAACTATAAAGCAGGTCATGTATTAGTTGCTACTCTTATTAACAGCAATCAGCAAATTACTAGGTGATGTCACTTGCTAATTAATCATCTCTTTTGATGGAGGGATTCTGCTTGCTTTGGTGCTGTTACCATGTCAAAACAAAGCTTTTTGAATCTATTAAAGTTATACATTGTGCTGACACTTGTTTTGATTCTGAATGTTACATTTTATATTATAAAGGGAGATGTGGGGTACTGCTGAGAAGTCTTATTTATTCCTCCCATCCCTTCCTCCCCACTGAAATCCTTCAAAGCCCAGCAAAAATGTCACCTTCATGGAGTCTTCTGACAGCCCTCTCTCCATCCAAAATTAAAAGCTCATTTCTCTGCATTCTGGAAACTTGTAATTTATACCTCCTTTTAGCATTTCTGTCCCTCTGCCTTACATGATAGCTGTTTCATGCCATCCTCTCACTAGATAATGGTCTCTGGGAGGACAGGAGCCATGCCATCTCTGCTTCCATAAGCTTACACCAGGGTTTGCAAATAGCAGGCATTCACAAAATGTCCACTAAGTTCAAGTTTGTAGTCCAGCAACAGAAGTCACAGACTGGCCAGGCGCAGGCCAGAAATATCTACCTTTTTGGCATCATTGCCTGTTGGACTTCTGGCATTCCCCACGGCTATACGCACATTGGACAGAGAGGCAGCTGACCTTTAAGAGGAGGCATACTCCTCTTTCCATCGTATTTCCCATAAATGTTTTTCCATCATTTTTATCACCTGCCTGTCTTCCATAGACCCCCCCCCCCCTTCTCACAGAGATACCATTCCCTTACCTTCCTTGATGTTGGTCAGGACTAAATATCTCTAAGAACATGTGTGTAACTATGCTTATGGTGGGCGCGGTTCAGAACCAAAGACTATGTTTGCCTGAATAGATCATTTAGAGGTCAGCTGGTAATCAACTAGTTTGCTGTGCTCAATGATCTAGTTTAATTTTTAAGGGGGAAGATTATGGTCTGATCATATTTGGTTGATTGTTTAAGGGCTAGTGGCTTGAAGACTTCAGCCTGAAGTCAGTACAGATAAATGAATATAAAGAACACTACATTCTTACTGGCCTGAGTTTCCAGTAGGGTGATACTTCATGGTCTCCCTCCTTACTTACTTCTAGGAATCCACTCAGGGGCTTACAGGTTGACAATGTTTTCTCTATGTTCTTTTTCTCTCCCACTTCCCACTTTTTCCTTAACTTGCTCTAGCCTGGTCTCTGATCCCCATCATGGTAGGGCAGTTCTGATGCTGGCTTCCATGCCACCATGGGATATATTTCAGTGCTCTTTGTATCCAATCGCTTGGTAATCCTTTTACAATTGACCATACTCATGCTCCCTTTTTCCAGAAGGTCTTTTATCCTTCGGTCACTATGATATCATACTTTTCATGTATTCCTGGTGATCATCTGGTTTCTCTTTGTCCAAATCTTCTCCTTGTGTATTTCCCTTCACCTGGTGATTAATATTAGAGTTCTTCAAGGCTGAACCCTGCTCTTCTTTCTTTTCTTGTCATTATATATATTCTTCTTAAGAATCATACTCATGTCCTTTAATTACTATTCATATGCCAGTGATATAAAATATATTTATAGCACAGATCTTTTCTTTGGCCTCTAGACCATGTAGTCCACTACCTACCTGATATCTTCGCTTAGATGTCTCAAGGGCATCCCAAGTTTAGTTGATCCCAAAACAAATTCACACCACCTCCCAATTTTTTCAGGGTTGTCTAGCTAGAAAACATCACAAGCCATCCAGATGTGAGAAAACTGGAAGCCATCTGCCTCACCTACCTACCCACCATATGGTTTCCATCACCAAGACTGATATTTTGTCTCCTGAATGTCTGGAAGCTGTCCCCTTGTTTCCATCTATGTCATCCTATACTGGTCCCAGCTACTCCCTAAACAGTTTAGTGAGTCAACTGGCTTCCTCCATTCCATTCCTGTCCAGAGCCAGAATAATCCAAATGCGAACATAACTGTGCTTGAAGGGCCCATTCAGTGGCTTTCCCTTGTTCTTAAAGACCAAAGTCCCTGAAGAGGCAGTAGAAGATCTGGCCTCCACCGACTTCCTTAGCCTCACTCATCAATACCCTGCCAGCACTCTCTGTGAGCCAACCATATTGAACCTTTTCACATTACATAGTTTTTTTTTTCTGTCCACATATCTCTCTATTCCAAAACTGTCCCTCTTCAACTAATTATTTCTATTTCTTGGTTAGATGTCAACTGAAAATCACTTCTCCAGCAAGTCTTTCTTGACCTCATTTAGTGTGTCCTCTTTGTAATGGAACTAATTATAGTCTGTAATTATAAGTTCATTTTGTGACACATTTAATGTGTCTTTCCCACACTGTGGTTTTGGTCATTGTCCCCCTAGGACTTTCTCTAGCCCCTACATAATGCAGGGGACAAATATATATATTTTAGGGGGTAAAAGGTGTTACCTACCAAATTAGTGATCAGAAATATCGGAGCCTTAAGTCCAACCCAGCCAAACACCCTGTTATATACTTCATCATGTCACTTCCCATTTCACAGCAACGCCATATGTAAATTGTCTACAGAACAAAGTTAATAGACATGCTTCGATTGAGAATAAGAACAGATTTCTGTGTGTGGAGCGCCATACATCTCTACTCACACCCTAAATTTAAAATTCTTTTGTAGCTTCAAAAAGTAAAGTGTCAGAGATGGACGGCTAATGGTAGACTATTTAAATTACTTTGGTGAAGCCGTTAAAGAGAAACTGGGAACAATATTTTGATTGATGCAGCACAGCAAACAAATTGCACTGATATGCCTCTAAATTGTTACTATCATGATCTTTAGCAATTGTATAGTGTAAATCATTACTCAATCAAGCACTCAATATACCGTGTGAGCTCTAAGAAAAATAGGCTAGATATGATAATTAAGCAAAAGTGTGATCGTTACATGAAAATGAACATGAGGCTTGTATCAAATTTGTGGTTGTTTACAGTCATCGTGGTCCTCGGGTATGGTACCAACAATTATTCCAGTACTTTGAGATTCCCTGTAAAGCATTAATACACACTTGAACTCAGGTTAAATTTCTACATCTGAAACATAAAGAATACTATGACTTGGGTTTAGATTTAAAACAATAAAACCCCACAGATTCTGATTTCAAATTTTCAGTCACCATTTTCCCAATTGCAAATATCCTCAATTGGTTGCTAGGGAATGGCGAAACTATCTTGACAGGATTTTTCTGAGAGCACTGTTAGGCAGACATCAGGAAAAGACAGACATAAATGAGAAGCCAGAGATCATAGAAAATATTTATAAGTCAAAGAGCTGTATACTCTAGTCTCTGAAATATTTTTTAAGGCAAGCATATTAATAATCAAAGACAAGGGTCTTCTAAGGAGTTGGACTGCTGGTGTCTCCGGGTTGTTCTGTTTGGTCTCAGGAATATCAGTTTTCAGTGACACCCATTTATCTGAATGTAAAGCGGAGAATGTCTGATGTTCTGTACACTCTGTGCTCCTCATCTGGATCGTTCTCAAATCAGAATAGACCTTCAGTGCACACATGGGAAGAGACGGTCTTTGGTGAGAGCAGAATGTGACTTGAGTCACCTTTTCAGCAGGCATTCCGACTAGACTCTGGAGTTGGTTTTCGTTTGAAAGCGTATCCATCGCTGACCTCCAGTGTGACGTCAAACGGCGTTAGTGCTGCACTTCTGAGCATTGGGGATCATTCAGAAATCGAACCTTCTAACACAATCAATGACCACCATTTATCTTCCAAAGGCACATTTGACTAATCAGATTCTCTCATTTTCCTCTATTTTGACTTTCAGCCCTGCTTCCTATTAGATAGAGGAGAAACACAGAACTCTTTCAACTGCTTTCCATACAATTAACATCAAAGAGAAATAAGTGACTCACAGTCACAGATAAAAAATTAGCCAATTATATACTGAAACTGGGACAAACAATTATGTCAATAAAATCGACTGGCACAAGAAACCAGACCCATAAAACCAGGGCACTTGGCAGAATCTCCCTGTCCTTCTAGTCTGTCACCCACTACCACCAATGGATACTAGAGACGGGGAAAGAAGAAGAAAAAAAAGGTCATGACTCTGGTGGGGGAGCCATTTAGGGCCAATTTATTGAGCAGGATTGGATGAGTCTGGAATGGACAAAAAGCACTTTCCCTTTCCCCTAAGCAACCCTTCGCATAAAGACATTAACTAAGCAGCCCTTAGGACAGATGAATGTTATTTTTCAGACATAATTATTTTTTTCCTGGCATATAATTTGGAGGGGAAAAGAGCCATCAGTTTAAAAATTTAAATACTTAAATCTTTGAACACCATTTGCCAGACAGTAAGAATGAATGGCTTGATTCAAGGTCATGCCTCCGTGCAATGAAACAACCAGCCGGCAGCGTCCCCGAGCCAGCTAGCACGCCATCTTAACGAGACATTCTTCTCTGAGTGGTCAGGGCACATGAGGCACATCCATCTGGATTGAATAGACAGGCCACAGTGATCCAAAGTGACGGGTTCTATTGCTCCATGGTCTTTTCGTTCCAGCTGATTAGACCGGCTTCAATTTTTGACTAGTTTACAGACAGAGATGCTCAATGCATTCCAATTTGCGGTGATATTATGGAGGCGCTAGAAACTGAGCTCTCGTTGGTTATCCGGAGCCTGTGTGGGACAGATAATGAGCTAGAAACTCCATCATCCCCAGTGTTTGAATCCCTCCCCAGGAGGAAGTTAGGTGCTTAGAGAGGTTTATTAACTATTTAAGGCCATTTGGAATACCATTAATGCATTATTGCTACAGTAATGCATTCTTGCCTTTGCAAGGGAGCAGCGTGGCCATTTCTGTGGGAGATGGAGAGATGTCAGGTAAGCTTGGCCTCTGACATCCTCCTAACATCTCGAGCCATGCCATTTCCAAGGGGAGTGAGTCCGTACATTGTTGTCAACAGTGGGGCAGGGGAGGGAGCCTGCACTGAACGAAGACATAAATTCGCACTCTTTTAATTACAGTATTTTTTAAAGTCCCAAATGCTGAGAGTAAATTTCTAATAAGCAAAAAACACTTTGGACACAGTATCCAAAAGCATCACTCGCTCTTTTTGCTTGTCATTGGGTTTATTTTTTTTAAGACCAGAATTGCATTGGCTATCAAATGCCCTTATCTGTCTGAGGATGAGAGATGTGGAAGTGGGAGCATGCCCCCTGTCCTGTGTCCCTTCAGATCAGACAATTTATCTCCTTGCCCAGTGTCCAGAGAACCAGCCGTGGAACATGAACACGGGGAATGGAGGATACCCAGCCAGGGTTGGCGTAGTGCCCCTGCTGCCAACAGGATGTGAGGAAATGAGGCATGCCTTGAGGTGTCCGTGTGAAGGTCCGATGACCAGGCCGAGTGGCGGGCATTGGAGTTGGACAGAAAAGCCTTTGACATTTTAATTGTCATGTTATGTAACAGATTTTTTGACCCCATTCATAAATCATCAAGCTTTAGACTCAGACTTCACTATTCTTAAAAGACAACAGGCTTCTATTGTATGAGTTGAAAAAGAAAATCCGAAGATCGGCTAACTCAAAATCCTCAGCAATCTTCTTTTCAGTTGTTTCCTCCTCACCACTGACCTCCAAGCTGAAGCCCAATGTGACTTGACAGAACTCTCCTGCCTGTAAATGATTTCGGGAACCAAAAGCCAAGCTGTCGGGAGGAGGGGTCATCCTTTTCGAACAGGCTCCCTGGGCGGATGAAGGGTCTCACGGAGTCTTTTTGTCCTCCCCATGCCGAACCTGGATAGCAGTAAACAAGCAGCCATAGCTGAATTCCTCTCTAGCATGTAATAGACAAGGGCGTTTGTGCAATGCCAGATGGAATAGGAAGAAAAGCAACCCGGACACACACCCAGGGACGGGGCCCCAAGCATGAAAATACTTGTAAGTTTCTCAGCAGCACTTCCGGTGAACACTGACCGAGCGTACCTCTGTGCATGTGGAGGGGAGAAAGGGCACAGACAGGAATGCTTTCTGACTGTCTCTTGACACTCATAATAAATTAATAGACTCCTTTTAGGGGGTTTCAGCTTTATGGAAAAAGAAGTGGTGAATATAGAGAGTTCCCATGTACTCCACCTTCCCCCACATTTTTCCTTATTAGGAACCCCGTGCAGGAGGGCGGTATATTTGGTCCTACCAGTGAGCCTATACTGACATTCCAGTACGAATTGCAGCCCATAGTTTACATGAGGACTGACTCTTGGTGTACATTCTGTGGGTTTGCACAAGTGTCTAATGACACGTATCCTCCACTGCAGTTTCATACAGAACAGTTTCACTTCCCTACAATCTCCCGTGCCCTGCCTCTTCATCACTCCCTCCCCTAAAGCCCCAGCAGCCGCTGATCTCTTTAGTGTCTCAATAGTTGTGCCTTCTCCTGCGCGTGATGTAATTGGAATGGTACAGAGTGTACGCAGACTTTTCAGACTGGCCTCTTTCACTTAGGAATGTGCATCTAAGTCTCCTTTATGTATCTTCGTGTCTTGAGAGCTCATTTCTTTTCATGGCTGAATAATATTCCACGGTCTGGATGAGCCACAGTTTGGCTGGCTGTAGAGGACATCTTGGCTGCCTCCAAGTTTGGGCCACTATGAATACAGCTGCTGTAAAACATCCCTGCACAAGTTTTTGCATCAACACAGGTTTTCTGCCTCTATTTTTCAGTACGGAACTTTGCGAATCTGGGCTAGATCATCTCAGCTGGAGTTCACATACCTCATAGACCAAGAAGGAAATACACCCCAGGTGCAGCACATGGCTGGGCTGCCGCAGCTGCTTGGTAAGTAGGAGTGAATCAAACCACTGAATGACCTAATAAAGAGGCTCCCTCAGGGTTATAGACTGAGTTTTGTCCCCTCGGAATTCATATGTTTAAGCCTGAACCCCCAGTGTTATTGTGTTGGGAGATAGGGCCTCTAAGGACATAATTAAAGTTAAATGAGGTCAGGAAGGTGGGTCCTGGGGCACCTGGGTGGCTCAGCGGGTTAAAGCCTCTGCCTTCGGCTCGGGTCATGATCCTGGGGTCCTGGGATCGAGCCCCGCATTGGGTTCTCTGCTCAGCGGAAAGCCTGCTTCCTGCCCGCTCCCCCCACACCGCCTGCCTGCCTCTCTGCCTACTTGTGCTCTCTGTCTGTCAAATAAATAAATAAAATCTTTGAAAAGAAAAAAAAAAAAGGTGAGTCCTTAATCTGATAGGACTGATGTCCTTATAAGAAGAGGGAAAGACACCAGAGCTCTCTTGCTCTCTTCACACACACACACAGAGGAAAGACCTCCTGAGGACAGACTGAACAGGTAACCATCTGCCCTGCAGAAAGAGTTCTGTTCCCAGAAGCCAACCTAGCCCCACCATCTTGGACTTCCAGCCTTTTCCAGCAGACAACAGACTGGTTTCTCTTCCATGGCGTCCTTGTGGGAGGCGAAGATAAGGGGATAGAGAGGAAGCTTTGTCTATTCTGGGCACCCCTATGGGTTTGCACAGGTGAGAGCTCATTTATCCTTAGGCTGCGTTGTGACTTTGTCATTCAGGCGGCACAGAAAGGAGCTCTAACAATGCATCTCTGATTATTTCCTTGGAATTAACCCTCAGATGTATAAGTACAGAGTCCTAGAGGTTGAATTTCTGAGTTAAAGAATATTTTAGCTTTAAAGATTATTAGATGTGTTGTTCCAGTTACTAACTATAGCCACTTGTGTTTCTACTGCGAGTTTCTTAAAGCATTCATTTACCAATGCTGCCTATTAGTACTATAAAAGACAAAAGTAAAACAAATCTTGTTAACTTCATAAGCAAAGCACATCTGACAGTGTTTGAAAATTTTATTTATTTGGGAATTATTGAGGTGGAGTATTTTTATATTTTTGTGGTCATCTGCATTTCTTCTGTGACTTGCAATTCCTACCTTTTGCTCCTATTTCTGTGTGCTCCTGTTTTTTTTTTTTATTAAGTTGTAAGAAACCTTTATATATTGAGAAGACTGACACTATCAGCCAAATTGCACATTTTTTTCCATGACTTTCTTTTGACATTTAATTGTGTGTAGGTATTTTGATGTGCAATTCTTTTTAATTTTTATGTTACTAAAATATATTGATCTATTTGATTTCTGCCTTTGGCATCATGTTCAAAAATCCTCACACATAGCAAGGTTAAACATATTTTTTTCCTGTATTTTCATCCAGTATTTTGTTGTTTTAATTTTGCCATTAAATGTTTCATCATCCTGGAAATTCTCTGGGTAGAAAATGTGCAATAGAAATCTCTTTCTCATTCTTTTTAAAGAAGTATGAACCAACCTCCTTTTCTGTCTCTGTTGTTTTACTCTATTTCTCACTGACTTCTTGAGAAAATCTGAACTGAATCCGAAGATCTTCCATCAATATAGGTCATGAAAAGAGAGCTGGGGAGACAGGGAAGAGAGAAAAAGGGAGATCAAGGGGAAATTCTTGGTTTAAAAAGCCAAGTAGAAAAGTCACTTTGGTTTCTCCATCTTCTAAATGAGCAGGCTGGACAGGATAATCTGTAGCGCTCCATTCCAGCTCAGTTTTATAGGATTTGAGGATTCGAAGGGCAAACCACATCTCTCATCCCGTCCTTCTCAAAGGAACTCGTGCACACTAAACAACTCGAAACTGAAATGACTTTTAAGCTCAAGAAATACTGCAACCCGAAAGGATCTTTGAGAACTTTTAACCTCAATCGAATCATTTTGCTGATAAGGACAGAATCTGGAGGAAGCTAATGGATCTGCTCCAGGTCCCCCAGACGGTCAGTTGCAGGGGGCCTGGGGCGCGGGCCCCCAGATCTGCCCGCTGCCCCCCTCCTTCCCACATCTCCGGTGATCTTTTCATTTCCTCTTGCCTTCCTTGTCTTGTTAGCTTTCGTATGAAATGCATTGCACTCTAATCATGATTGCTCCCATCCACTGGATGGGGCACTGTTTGACAGTGAAAGCTGAGAAAGAAGGTGACTTGCAGCAGAAAAAATGTAATGGAGAGAGTCTCTCTCTTAGGAAATTTACCACTTAAGGCCACTGTGTGCTCTAGTCCCCCCTCAGGCACTTTAAAATATTTTCCCCTGGGAGCCCAGAGATCTTTTCAGTTCTCTTCTGGGAAGCTTACTGCAACCAAAGCAACAGACTCTTCCATTTTTGCCTAAAAGCAAAGAAATGGTTACTTATATCCTTAATTTAAATTCTCACTGACAGCTCAGACACTGTTGCAGCTGGAGGGGCAAGCTGACCTTCACATCTATTGTCAGCGTAGAGACAGAGGGGAATTTTATTGACCAGAGAGGATAATATGCATTAGGGAAGCCACGCAAGGATGTTCTGACCTATTGGAATATAGTGCAAGGTCAAAGGGCACAGGATTGGAGCCGCATGGTATCGTTAGCGTAAATGCCAGTCTTGTCCCTTTGTGTGCTCTGCTGCGTCACTTGCCTGTCTGTACCTTGGGGACTGGCGAGAGAGAGTCTCTTTCAGCTGCTCTTTGCTTATCTGTGGTATTGAGAAGAGCTGCTCCCAGCCCCTCGGGGGATGCCTCTTGAAAAAAAAAGGGGGTGGGGTGGGGTGTGGACAACGGATTGCAACATTACAAATCCCAGAAATTCCATCTGCATATTTTCAGAGACTCTGGTACACTGGGTCACTCCTTAGGGGGACAGATTACTATGTTTGCTTTTAGAAATGAACCCTCAGAAATCACTCAAGGGAATGCCCGATGAACAATTCCTTTTTCTTTCTTTCCCCTCCCTCCCCCCACTAAGTGTCTCTAAAAAGAGCCTCCCCCGGGGACACTTGTTTGTGGTATTATCAAACTCCAGTCATGCAGGGGTCTCCTGGATGTTTTTGTTGTGTACTTCTTTCCATATTTTCCATGTATGAAGAAAGGGGGAGGCACCAGGGCCCATGAGAGGTTCATCAGATGTTCTTAGGAGCTGCGAGCCCCATTGCAGGCATACGGCTCTGTTCTGAGCGGCAGGCACAGGCCTTTGTGTCTGATTGACGTTTTCTCATTATATAGGTATTACTAGTATTCCCATTTGACAAATGAAGAAACTATGGCACGAAAACTTAAGTAATTTCTCAAGGTAATTCAGGGAGCAAGTACAGAAGGTGTGATGCAAACCCAGGCATGTTGGCCCTGAAGCTCATGCCCTTAACCACTGCCCTTTTCACCGACTCTCTCTTTCTCTTTCCTTCTCTCTCTGGAGCAGAAGGTCTTGGCGCCCCACCCAGAACCCCTTTAGCAGGCAGCGCAATACCCATTCACTACTGTCCATATTGACCATTCCCAGTTCATGGCCTTCTCAATGCACAGGAGGTTGTCACCCCGTCCCTACTTCTTCAGTGCCAGGAGTAGCTCACAGAACTAACCGACTGGCTTGGGAGTACCGAGGGCCCGTCGCCCTAAATCATGACCAACCGTCACATACAATTCCTCCTCCAGTGGTGTAGGTAGGTGTAGGCAAAAGGTCTTGGCTGAGACAACATGCATCCTTATCTTTATTTCTTTATCCTAGTCTCCTTTTCTCACTCCCTAACCACCTTTTTCGAGAGCACCTCCTTAATAAATAACTTGGAAAAGGATCCCCTTCTCAGACTTTTCTTCTAGCCAGTCCAATCTCAGACAGTTACCATCACACTTTCCATGCCCCTCTGTCTTGCTTTCATCTTCAGACTGATTCTGAATTCAAATTCAAATTTGAATCTGAATTCGAATTTCGATACCATGTGGCATCGAAATGAGTCCAGTAGCTCAGAGCTTACATGGTCCTCTACAGGGAGAGAGCTCCTCATTCTCTCTTAGCATTTTAAGAGTCCCTGAAGACTGTTAACCAGTGGACCAGTCTGGGTAACATGCCAGGGTATTGGGGTGAATTGGGCTCCTGTGACTGACAGCTAAACAAGAACAGAAGCAATATGTGTAAAGAAGCGTCAGAGATGTCAGGGGCCATAGAGAGTGGCATGATGAGCCAGGGCTGCTTTTAACCCTTGCTGGCATGTGACAGTCGTCACAGGATAGAGAGAACTTGTCTTCACACGATCCTACCAGGCTGGAGTAAGGGAAATGGTCACAATGGTTCAACTGTGTTGCTCTCACTAAGCATGGAGCCAGGGATTTCTGGGTGGGGCTGACAGGAAGAAAAGGAAAGAGGGGGAGAACCTGGAGAGACAAGTCTCCCAAGTACAATCCAGGTTTGGGTCTGTGTGGGCAAAAAGACACCTGGGTGAATGATAATAAAAATGTTTTACACCATTCTATGGATTCCATATATATTTGTGATTGGTAGTTGAGTGGCTTGTTGGGAGAATCAATGAGTCCCTGCAATGTCTAAAAACTCAAAACCATTATTTATTATAAGAAATTATTTATTAAATATTTATTAATTAACAATAAAAAGTTTAAATACTTAAATTAGATTAAATTAATCATTAAATAATCAAGTAAATTAAATTTATTAAATTAAAATGTATAAAAATCTATATTTATAGAAATATATGTTTGTATAAATATATGTCATATATAATATATATAATGTATAAACACTTATAAAAATTTATTTATCTTTATATATTATATATAATTTATAAAAATGCATTAAATATATAAAATTAATTAAATTTTAAAAAATTAAATCAAATTTTAAAATAATTATTACTTAATATTAAATTATTTATTAATTATTTATTAAAAGAAAACTTGTTTCTTTCTTATAATAAATAATGGGTTTGAGTTTTTAGACATTGCAGGGACTCATTGATTCTCCCAACAAGCCTAAGGTCGGTGTTATGAGTCCCAAGTACAGACGAGGAGAAAGAGTCTTCTCAAAATCACACCGCAAATCTGCAGCCAAATCCAGACGCCAGCTTCCTGTCTTTTGGCCCTCCATGAGTTAGCAGATGGTGGCTTTGGATTTGCCAGGCAGAGGCTGAGGGGCTTATAAGCCAAAGGTGCCAAAGGACAGTTTAAATCATAAACAAAGACTTAGGGTCAAAGTTCTCCCCTCCCCCTTTCTGGTGAGTCAACCTGGGACATGTTGTCAGCTACTGGCCACTGATTTCTCCTGAACTAAAACACAGGTGGTAGGAACTGTGGTTTTAATTTTAGTTGCTAGGGACTCAGCATGGAGCCAGAACAAGAGCTTGGCTGGCTTCAGACAGGACAGAGCTTCTCCCTACTAGGGAGGCTCACAGGACTAGGGAAGATTTTCAGGAAAGCATAGAGGAAGACAGTATGCTGGCACCAAGACAATATAGACACTCAGGTGTGACGTGGAAATAGAATCAGCGGGGAAAATGTCACTACAGAGGTGCAGCAGTGGCCTCCAGGGGAGACAAGAGCATTAAGGAAAACCATGACCCGGCAGCAAACAATCCGGGGTCCAAATCTGTGGCCAGAATTTTAATTCACCAGAGAATTGGAGAGCAAGTTCCTCTCCTGTTGGAACTGAAGCTCAGGTTTTTAAGTTTAAATGTTCTTGCTTGTAGATGTGTCCTGACAAGTGCAGGGAACGTGGGACTCTGATCTCCCAGAGGAGGAATGCTGTTTCTAAGTCTTTGAGTTTGGAATGTCTCAGCAGAACCTGAATATGGCCTCATCTGTAGTGAAGGATGTCCCCAGGCATCATTTGGTATGGGTTAACGTGCATAAGATCTTTTTTTAAGAAAAGGGAGAGATTAGAGGAGTGAAGGCATCTGTCCCCCTGCCCAGCCCTATAGTTCCTACAGGTAGATGAGGCACAAAGACAGGCTGTGGGAAGAGCCTTCATGAGGATTTTGTGAGGAATGGAGAAGCAATGGCAGCACAGCCCCATTCTGAGGCCTGTGGGGCTTCTCAGTTCTCATCCAGAAAATAAGAGAGCACTCAGGACAGGAGAGCATTCACCTACACAGGAAACAGACGTGGCAGGGCCCCAGGAGAAGATGGTGGATACTCGCAGGCACTGTGAATGTCCAGACCAGACTGGTCATCAACAGAGGCTCGGGAAGAGGCCAGTAAAAGGCATCTGAGCCTCCTCTGGAGACTCCAAGGGGATTTGGCAGGGGTTAGAGGGTCTGTGTATACAATTGGGTGCAAAAGCAGGGCATCAGTTTATTACAGTTAATACAATTTCATTTGCATTCATAGCTGATGAGGCCTCGGGACATACTAGTTAATATTACTGAGCGATATATCAGCCATCTGAAGAACACATAGACGGATGGCAGAATATGCCAAAAGGGAGCCATGGGTCTCAATCATGGCAGGCACCATGTTGGGGGAGGGTGGGCTGATACGATGCATGATCAAATCCAGACTCAAAATGGTCTTGATGTGCCTCACCCCCATGCCAAAACCCTGCAGATGAACTTTCTTCTTCCTCTTTCTGGGACTCCTATCTTCTGTCTGGTCCACTTAGTGGTGGCCTCCAAGTCAAGAAGGACAGGGTCTGAATGCCTGATCATTCCTGAATGCTCTGGGAGACACTTACAAGTATGTCACTAGATCAAAGTATATTATGACTGGAAGGAATCTTGGAAACTATCTAACTTAGTAATTTTTAACACTTAAAAGATTAACTTAACCTGGTTTTCCCAAAGAAAACACAAGGTCCAAAAATAAATAAAAATATTAATAAGAAAGAAAGAAAAGAAAAGGAAGAAAGAAAGAAAACAAGGTCCAAGTCCAATGTTTAGAGCAGATAAAAGGACAGCTACTCTGATGAAGCAGGGGTGGGGGCTTCATAATGTCTACACACTCAACCTCCCATTGGACACCTGTGTGCAACACTGGGGCTCTTTTGGGGGAGGAGGGCATGAAATTACAGGAAAAGGAAATGACTGATCCAAGGTCATCCAGCTGGGTTTTGATGGAGGTAGGAATGGAATTTAGGATTCTGACTCTCAGATTAGGGCTATTCTATTTTTTAATATTTTTCATTTCAGTTACTTAAATAACACAGTCATTGTGGAAAAGTCTGAAAAATACCTACACATACAAGAAAATAAAAATTACTTTTAATCCCATGACCAAGGAATAAACACTTGCATCATTTTAATGTATGTCATCCCAGTCTTTTTCCTTTGTGTATATATACATGGTAACCTAATATAAACATTGTTTTACAGCCTGGTTTTTTCTCTTCATAATTTCATGCCAAGATTTCCCGTGTCACTAATTTTTTATAACATCATTTTAATGGCTGCACATAAAGAGTTGGCATGATCTATTTAATGGGTCTCCTGTTATAAGATTTTTGCCTATTTATGCTCATTCTTCTCTTTTGCAACACCAAACTAAATTGTGATAAACATCTTTGCAGACACTTCTTCATGCACATCTGGGTTAATCTGATTATAATATATTCTTAGGAGTACATCTTTGGGTGAAAATCTATACACATTTATTAAGATCTTTTGATACCTTCTGCCAAACTGACTAAGGTTCCTCCTCTGTAACACCAGGGGTGCCTCTTCCTAGAAGACCACTCTGCACAGTATAGGTTTCCCCCTTGGGAAGTGTGACAGTTATTGTTTTGAGTTCTCTTTACAAGAAAAAAACCATAGTAACATTGACCTGGAAAGAACTTCAGAAGATGGATGGACCATCTCTCTCCTTACTCTAACTAACACAATTTAAACTGAGTGAGTGAACTGAAGGGAAACGTAATGACAGGAAATCTCAAAATGCTACCACTCTAGGGTCATTTATAAAAGTGAAATGACTAACTTACAAAGAAAGAAGCCTTCAGCTTGGACTTAGGGATATCTGGTTATACTCTGAGGAAGGGTGGAGAGTGCCTGCCAGGGATAGCCTCATAAAAGGAGCCTAAGGAAATGGTTGTTTCAAGGATGGTGGAGAGAATGGAACATTCTGAGTACAAGGATGACAATCTCCAGGACCGTATTAGTCTCTTGCTGCCACTGTAGGAAATTACCACAACTCAGGGGCTCAAAAGGACAATGTGCTTTGCATTTCAGGAGGCCCAAAGCCCTGCATCTCATGGAGCTAAAATCCAGAGGAAGGCAACAATGGTTCTTTCTAGAGGCTTTAGGGAAAAATCCATTCCTTGCCTCTTCCAGCTTTTGGTGGCTGCTGGTATTCCTCGGTCTGTGGCCACATCACTCCAGTCTCTGCTTTGTCACACCACTTACCATTCTTCTGTAACCAAATCTTCATCTGCCTCCTCTAATAAGCATACACATAATCATACTTAGGGCCCTCTGAAATAATCCAGAGTACTCCCTCCATCTCAAAATCCTGAACTTAATCATATCCACAAAGTCTCTTTTGCCATTCAAGACAACATTCACCAGGGCCGAAGGTTGGGGTAATCCCTGGGGGTCATTATTTGGCCTACCCCAAAGCCCACCTGCAAAGAACTCAAGCCAAAATTGTAGGTCAAGGAAGATACGATGATAAGATTGCCAAGGAGGAAATCACTCTGAAAAAGCTAATCCAGTTCATCCAAGTTGAGATGGTGGTAGACTCACAGAAGCCACCAGGAATGAAAGGGAGGCAGCGACACATCCTCACTATGTCATCACTGTAGTCCCTCATGCGCACGATATAAGCGCCGATGGCTCTAATAGCAGCGCTGTCAGCCTCAGACTCGGAACCTGAGCTTGAAAGACAGTAGTAGAACCATGCGCTTTCCTGATGGTCCCTTGCTGTGGCCTAGCTGTCATCTTGGTTCTTACCACAGAAGTCCAGAGCAGAAAAGACAAGAATTTTTGGAACTGTAGCCGCAGGACTAATATTCAGAGGCAGCAGAGGTTATAGCTATAAGAGCCACCTGGGGATTCGAAGGGGGACAAATTTCCCATGGAATAAGTGTGGAGACATTGAGCCACAAACATCCCGTGTTGAGCTTCTGTTAACCATTCGTGTCTGCAGCCTGGTGGGCCTGGGAAATGTGGGTTCGACACACACATCAGAGCTCATGCATCTGGTGAAGGGAATATGGACCCTTGCTAAAAAAGGGAGTGGTGATGCCACAGTGGGAGCATCACAGGGAGGAAATGGAGAGTGTTAGGTCCCACCCAGACCTACCAAATCAGAATCTGTGCTCACAAGACCTCCAGATGTCTCATCTGCACCGTCGATTTGGAGAAGCACTGACTACTCAGAAAGGGGAATGGACGCTGAACAGTGACAACAGGTGACTGTTACACAAATTTCCCTGTGATGGTATTAAATTGATTCTGATAGCATTTTCCATGGCAGAGATCACTAATGAGTCGAACATATAATTTTGAATGTTTTCAGTGACAGATAAGGAAACTCCAACTCAACAGGTTTAAAAATAGGGAAAAAAAAATATTATCTTACAGAAGAAAATGAAAAAGTAGTTCTTGGGCTTTTTAATTCTTTTTAAAACTGTCCCATGAAGGGGTGCCTGGGTGGCTCAGTGGGTTAAGCGTCTGTCTTCGGCTCAGGTCACGAACTCAGGGTCCTGGGATCGAGCCCCACGTCTGGCTCCCTGCTCAGCGGGGAGCCTGCTTCCCCCTCTCTCTCTGCCTCTTCCCTGCAGCTTGTGGTCTCTCTCTCTCAAATAAATAAAATTAAATACAATAAAAAATTAAATACAAAAAAATAAAAATTAAAAAAAACAAAAACAAAAAAACAAGAACAAAACCCTCCCATGAAGACATATGCTTTCCTGCATATTTCATTGACTGGAACTGGCATCCATGCTCACCTCTACACTGAGGAAAATGGGATCTCCATCCCTGGCTTGGGCCATTCAGGATGTGTCCTTGACTCATGAGAGGAAGGAGTATATGCCAAAACCAAATGGGCTCCCCGTCAGCAAGGAGGAAAGGCCATTAATACCCAGGGATCAACTTTGGCGTCTTTGGTGTATTTGTGGAACTTCCTAAGATTGCTACTATTTTTGCCAGTACATAGGTCAGTATGTTCCATTTCCTTTTAATCAGCCGTCATTTTAAAGCTCTACCTTGAAGTAATTCACTTTATTTGTTTACATATCTTTTTTAATCCCCCAGCGAAGCAAGGACAATTTTTAATAAGAAAAGGAAAATAGAGCAAGAACAGCAGGAAAGAATTTTCATATTCAGACTTCTGATTGACTGTAACAAAAGGCAAAATAAATAAAAAAGGCACTTGACAGAATCCTTTATAAAAAGCGGTCTTATTTGTTTTGTGTTTGGGCAGCACAGCTTCTTTTTCCAAGCCTGCTGCTGAGGGTCAGACTGTCTGTATCGTGCAGGATCACTCGACTTTTTGACATTGTGCTACTCAGGCCCTGGGGTACACATTTAAATTGTCATACTCGGTCTCCCTCGCAATGACATTCTTCGGCACGGAAAGAAAAAGAGAGTTTGTGGTTGGTGTAAAAGAGTAAAACCAGATACACTTGCGAGTCACACCAGAAAGTCGGAGGGTTTTTTCCACACCCGGGCTTGTTTTCCTTCATTAAGGCAAAAATACCAAGGTCGTTCTTGGTTTCCTAAGAACAAGGCCCAGCGCTGGCGTGGATTAGAAGATAGTTAATTATGCCCAGTGCTGTGTCAGTCCTCTACTGGTGACGTGAGTGCTTGTTAGGCAAGAGTGGACAATCCTGAACCCCCCAGGGGCCGCATTCACTGAATGGATGCCCTCTCTTCGGGGATCTGTTTAATAAGGGGCTCTCCAGCCACCTCGGCCCCCTGCCTTGCGGCCCACCAGTCTGTTGTGGTAGGGGACAGTGGGTGGTTTTACACTGGCTTTATTTAGTGGCTGAATGGATGGTTTCCTCATGATTTCTTTTGTTCCCGCTTTATTAGCCATCTCCCTGTGCAGAGGAGTTTTGGACCAGGGTGGATGCTGGAAAGAGGTTGTGTTACAAATTTCACAGGCTTCAGAATGGTCTGGCTGGCATTTCGTCAGTCCCCAGTAGGTTTTACACTTAAAGCCTGCTTGTTTTTGAACATTCTTCTTGGGTTTTACAACAGAAAAAGCGTTTATCATAATTGAGGGTCCTGGGGCTGCCAAGCCCTTTATGTGCAATAATAGCTCATTTAATCCTTTCAATCATCCTCTGCAAAGGGTAGCATTATCGCCATTTAAAATACGAGCAACTGGGGCTCAGAGAGGTTGTGACTTGCTCATGGTTACACAGCAAGTAGGTGGAAAACCCAGAGTTAAAATTTAGCTTTTTTTTTCTTTTTAAAGATTTTTTAAATTTATTTAACAGGGAGAGAGAGAGAGATCACAAATAGGCAGAAGAGGCAGAAAGAGAGAGACAGAGGGAGGGAAGCAGGCTCCCCGCTGAGCAGAGAGCCCTATGCAGGGCTCCATCCCAGGACCCCAAGATCATGACCCGAGCCGGAGGCAGAGGCTCAACCCACGGAGCCACCCAGACGCCCCAAAATATAGCTTTAATTTAGACCGAAGTCTGGGCTCTTCACTGGCCCAGGCTCTACCCTGTTTTTTGGAATATGTTTGCAGCCTCCTAAGGAAGGCAGGCATTGGAGGGAGCAGAGCCCAGGCACAGAAGCAGAATGCTTGGAAACCACAGGCTCACACACTGCCCTTCAGGGGTTTCTCCCAGCAGCAAACCAAGAAATGCAGACTTCACTTCTGTGCTCAAAAGCTCACAGCCCTCATGCTATCCTCCAGGAGGGAGATATCCATTGCTTTTCCTCTGTCTTTCTGAGCCTAATCGTACCTAACAATGTGCAAAGAGCACCAGCTGCGTTGGGGTGGGTGGGAGGGAGTGAGGGGGAGCAGTGGGGCTCACAGTCCCACCGTTTTCTTTCTTTTTAAAAAAGATAGCCACAGCTTACTCTTTTTAGCTTGACCCTCAAATTGCAGGTTGTTGCTGTGTGACTGGGTAAAGTACTAAACATCTCTGACTTTTCAAAATTGTGGTATTGACCGTGCAGTTTTCTTGAGGTAATTAAATAAAATGGGACAAGGAATACAGAGTTCAGCTGAGTCTCTAGATACGGCAAGCTGTCGATAAATGGTGGCAATCATCCTCACCATCGTGGCATTCTGCCAGTGTCGGGAATAGTACTTTCACCTGGCTCCAGGGCTCCCAGACCCACTGGGCTCGGTGTCTCGCCACTGCTAAAATTCAGAGGTGGTACTGAAACAAGAAAAGGACTGACTTCTGTGAGTCTGACTCAGGGAAGACAGCAGACTGACGTCTCAAAGACTATCTCCAAAATGCTGAGAATACTTTGAGGGTTTCTATAAGGAAATTGTGGGACAAAGTTCACTGGGTACGTGCAGGTGAGCAGTGAAGGTCAGGTGGGTCATTGTTTTGGAGTGAATCTCAGGGGTCTCGCCAGCATCAGGGCAGTCCCTACTGCTTGAGGGGATAGTTTCTGCTCCTATCATGGGATGCTTTGCCTACAGGTTCCTTTGCCTGAGTTAGAGAGATAAGCTGGAAAGAGGAATTTAACCCAATACGAAGTACAGACTGAGGTCAAAATGGAGGTAGTTGAAGGCTGCTTTCCATAGGAACCTGGGTCTGTTTTCTTTTTTTTTTTTTTAAAGATTTTATTTATTTATTTGACAGACGGAGATCACAAGTAGGCAGAGAGACAGGCGGAGAGAGAGGAGGAAGTAGGCTCCCTGCTGAGCAGAGAGCCCGATGTGGGGCTCGATCCCAGGACCCTGGGATCATGACCTGAGCTGAAGGCAGAGGCTTTAACCCACCGAGCCACCCAGGTGCCCCTGGGTCTGTTTTCTTAAGGCAAGAAAATTTGTACTTCATGGCTCCCAAGAAAGGGGACACTTGACCACATTGCTCTGCAGGGAGTGGGCCTGGAAGTCTCCCCACGGTGGAAAGGGCTTCCGTGGATTTCTATTTTCCATACCACTTGCCTCTTTCCCAGCTCTGTTACCTAGGGGCTGACTGCTCTCACACTCCTGACCTACTACAGCCCTACCACTTCACGAAACAAATATCGGAATATTCCCCTTTCAGGTAATATAGAGCCTAACTAGTGTTTTCCCCAATGAGTATTTTAAAACTAGAGATTTGTATGGCTCATTCAGAACCATTTTACCAGAAGAGGCAGCCGCAGGGAAAATGACTTGAAAGGACACATGAAAGATGGACTCAGCCTGTCTTCGTGGTAACAGAAATATTGCTATTATTAATATCATGCACTTAGAGAGTGCTGCTTTCCCAAGTAGCTCAAAGCATTGCACATATATTATCTTATTTCTCCTTGCCACATGCAAGAGAGGTAAAAGACAGGAATAGGCAAGCTTCCATAAAAAACACTGTTTACTGAAGTGCATTTGGGTTGAACTGGAACCAGACCGAATCATCCCAGTCTGGTAAGAAGAGAGCTAATGAGTCATATTCCCAGGAGCACCTGACTTCCTGCCGGAGGCCAGGGGAGGTGAGAGGTCCCTCTGAGTGAAACACCTGGACCCACACCTTGGGAGAGAGAGTTCATGGAGTCTCTGGGCCACTCAGCAGCCTTCGGGACCCACAGCTGACCTGGGAACCCCCTGCCCTCTGAGCTGTGCAGCCTCCTGGATCAGCGGCTGGGTCTGGTGCCTGCCCTGAGGCATTTTGTTGATCTGGGTTTCTGATGTTCTCCATGGGCATTCTGCAAGTAGAGTCAAGAGCATTGCCCATGACACAAGACTCTTCTTCTGGAGGATATTGGATACATTTAGGATTCGGTTGCAGAAGCTGCTCTGGATTGGACTCTGTTACTGCCCTAGTGACAAGAGATTGTCTGTGGCTTTGTACATCTAAGAAGCTCTCAGCGGGTTCCAGCATTTATTTCGTGCTCTACTCCCTCAGCCTTAGTTCTCCTCTGGAGCATGTCACACTTGAGTCCATCCTAATTTAAATTTGACTTAATAAAGAGCTAGGAATAAAGGGCTACATTTAGATAAATGTTATGCTGCGTCCGAACTGGAGCCTGGAGGAGACATTATTCCCATCTTAGTAGGTGACAGGAATGTAGGAGGACGCTGGAGACATTTGGGGACAAGGAGAACCACTCAGAAGGCCCCCTCAGGACTGTATGGCGCTCAACACCTCTTTAGACGTCAGATTCTGACAGACCGGAATCTGACATCCCAGATCGGCAAGTACTTACCATATGTTCTTGGAAAGTTCTTTCAAATTCCCAAGTCTTAGTTTTCTCACCTGTAAAATGAGAACCATGACATATACCAGGGGAGTGATTAGACAGGTACAAGACACGCTCTACCTCCTGAAGGGGAGCTCGGGATGAGACTGTGGGAAACTTCATCTCCCTGTTTTGCTTTCAGGCACAGGTAACTTAGGGCCATTGGTGTTTACAGGAAATGGTAAAATCCCTGTAGGAAAACTCCAAGGAAGTACTGGCATTTCACAGCTATTATGAGAACTATTATGTGTTCATCCATTTATTCAGTCAGTGAGAGAACAAATATTTCATAAGCCTTGGGCACCGGGCTAAAACTCCAGACACCACGATGGAAAAGGACACAATCCCTGCCCTCAACGAGTGACGGCTATTGTGTTTGGCCCATTTCTTCCCCCTAGTTGGTGATGTGAGAACCCCAGGTGGCCTAAATAGGGTTGCTATCTGCAGGGCAGTGAAAGGAAACAGCAAATACTCTCTGAGTAGACACAGCCCTGGGATTCAGCAACTCCAGCCACACCAATTACAGCATTTTCTGTCAGGGCTGACCTTTGAGGAGATTGCCTCAATTATAAAAGGTCAACATCTCCTGGTTCTGGCACAAGCAAGTCCTGAGCAAGGTGGTAAATTATAGCCAAAATTACCCCATGGAGGTCCTCTGCTTTTGCCATTCAGCAGTGACCTAAGGCTATCAGACACCTTTGTAACATCACAGTTAAATAGTTCTAACACACAAGGTATGTGCTGGTAAATTAGCACTTACATCTTAATATAAGTAAGCTGCATGGGCTTTTTTATAGGCAATTCAGAATGTGTTTTCATAGCCAGTTAGTGGTTACTCCTAAATGACTCAGTTCCAAAGGTCATGTACTTCTCCATGTACTCAACAAAAGTTTAGATGTATTAGTTCGAGCAGTATTAGGTAGCTTTCAGAGAACTCATTCTTCCAGGTAGGAGGGAACGTGCGAAAGGATATTTCATACCAAGTGCCTGTTTTTTATCCTGCTGCTTAACACAAACTCCAAGAAGAGAAATTACATTCCCTGACATTGCCTGTCAGGATAATAGTGACTCTTGACCTACAAGCAATTTTCTATGGTGAAGCTCCATCATCCTGGACTACAGGACTCTATCTCCCAGAGCCCAGAGTAGAGGACAGACCGGGCAGAATGTTCTCTTCCGAAGGACAAGACAAGGGACGAGAGTTCATAGAGAACAGTGATCTGGGTCAGTCCCCCAGCGATTCTGTGGAATTGGCTTTCCACCTGCATAGTTTATTCTGTGAACGAAATCCAGCCCTGTGTTCACACCAATTCCAGAAAGATGTCCTTTGTGTCACCGGACCAGAGAACTGGCTTATTCTTGGGCCAGAGGCACAAAATCAGACTGGGAACTAATTTTGAAGCACATTTCACGTAGCCTAGATTTCCTTGTCTGGGAAGGCCTAGAATTTCTAAGTCTTGTGCTCCAGATATTTAGTTTGTTTTTTAGCCTTGGTTATCAGAGGATCTTTTGATAATGTGCTCTATCAGACTTCTTTGCTCATTTTTCTCAGAGTAATGCTGGTAGTACCTTTCTGACGTAGTCAAATATTTGTATTGCCTGTGAGTTAGTGTTCTCATTAGACTCTACAGAACATAGAAAAGAGCTCTTAACTTTTAGGGTACAAGGTCAGTGAATGGGCTGGAATCCCCTATAATCATACGCCAGCAATTCTGGATACATGTGTTTTTCTAGAGGAAAGAACTGGTATTCTTAATCAGATTCTCAAAGCAGTCAGTGACCTAGAACATATTAAAAAACTACTGATCTAGACAAAGTTTTCTTAACTTTGGTAGCTAATAGGTGACTGATAGAGATTAGAGTTTAATTATAGTGAGAGATTATAATTAGAGATACAGAGAGAGACAGAGAAGGAGAAAGAGAGAGAGAGAGTAGAAGATCTGTCAGCAGTAAAGGGTGATTCTCAGACACTTTGAGATGTGAGTATTATAATCATGGGCCTGGCTCAAATGGAATGCATTTTGGTTTTTGTGTCTGTGTTCTGGCTTCATGAGACTTCATCCCTTTGTTCTGTGTTGAGTTTCTTATGAAAAGGTTTGTCCAGAGAAGCACTTCACTTTGATTACATGTAAATTGTAATTTCACAGACTTCTCATGGGAGCAAATGAGAAAGTCTTGCGAATTTGAATTGTGTCGTATTCTGGCAAGACGTGGTTTTACTTTCACTATATCAGAGGAACACCATTGCTGTTACCCAAGCTTTTGTGCAGCTAGTAACTAGACAGCTATAAAGCACAAAGCAAATGAGGAGAACTACCAGGACCCAAATAAGGCATCACAAAGCTATGGAGAAAAGAAATAACTCATAAAATGAAAGAGAATAGCGTAAGACTGTCCTAGATAGTAAATTCAGGGAGATTAGGAAGTATACTCAAAAAAGATTTGAAACCTATGAAAAAGAAACACTCAGAGAACAAGAAGAAAGAAAAACTTCCTACTAATTAAAACACATTGCCAAGAGTAAAGATTAAGTCTAAGAAATTTCTCAGAAAATAGAGGAAAAAGATAAAGGGGCGGAAATACAAGGAAAGGTAAGAGACATAGGGAAAGTAAACATCCAGAGAACTCATACTGGCTCAATAAGCTCTCCAGAAAGAAAGAATTGAGAAAAAAAAAAAAAAAAAAAAAAAAGATAACAAAAGAGATTTTCCCGGAATCAAAATACTGGGATCGGAAGATTGAAGTGGAAGGTCACCAACTGCTGACTCCAAGATATCCTTTTCTAGATAGAGCCTTGTGAATTCAGAACATCACGGATAAAAAGTAGACCCCTAAACCTTTCAGAATTTTTGTTGAACATACAAAAAAATAAAAAAGAATAGGACTGACATCACCCTTCTCAGAAAACAACTTTGGATGCAAGAAGACAATGGAGAAGCAACTTCAAAGTGTTGAGGAAAATAATGTTCAATCTTGAATTTTATGCCCACTCAAGTGGAAAGTCTAAACAGAAACCTTTTCAGATATCAGAGACTCAGAAAATGGGGGTGCCTGTCTGGTACAGTCAGTTAAGCGTCCACCTCTTGGTTTCAGCTCAGGTGGCGACCTCAGGGCTCTGAGATCGAGTCCCATGTCAGACTCTGTTCTCAGCGTGGTGTCTGCTTGGGATTCTCCCTCTCTTCCTCTGACCTTCCTGCTTGTGCTCTCACTCTCTCTCTCTCTCTCTCAAATAAATAAATAAATTTTAAAAAACAAATACCTGTATATCTTATGACTGGCAAGTTTTAAGTGTCAGATTAGGAAAAGTGGAGGATAAGGTGAGGCTAAACAACAACCAAAGAGTTGCCAAATTAGATCACAGCTTAGTTGGGTGGGACACCTCTCCCACCTCCAGAGGATGGAAAACATGGCTGGTCTCGCTGCCGCTGCTGATCCTGGACACTGGACCTTCACTCTCTTTCTTGGAATCCACAGAAACCCAGTAAGTACCCTGCCACTATCACCAACACCACCATCCCATCCAGAACAAATTTCCCATGCTCCCTGTTTTGTTGGGTCACTAGCTTTTCATTCAGTCTTGAGTAGGGAAATCTGATAGGTAAATCCTAGGTAACTTGCCCATGCAGAGGAGATTAGAGAAATGGGTTGTAGGCATTTTGAGGTTCCAGTAGAGGAACTTGGGCTTTGACACCCAAAGACTCAACCAGTAGAAAATTCCCCATACATAAAAAGAGAGTTTAGATTCTGAATAAAAAATTTCATAAAATAATTTGGACATACTTGGTGATATCTTAAAGGCCCACATGCAAACTAAAATAAAAAATTAAATTGGGAGTTCCAAGAAAACAAACAAACAGAGGAGCATAACGGTCCCACCGTGGGGCAAAGTAGAACATTTGGCTTTATGTAATTGACTGAGAATAACGAAATAAAGTACTTTTATCTTTGGTGCTAGAGATTTTCCTACCAATGACTCAGGGATCAGGAGGTGAGATCTGTGAAGAAAGGATATAATCCTGGCATGCTGTTTAACACAGCAAGGAACAAAATTTACACAATCAAAATAATTTTACCGGGCTTTCCTTGTTGCTGTGCTCAATGTTTGCTATCAATTTGTGAATAAAGTCTACTTGCTTGTGGTTGCAGCACAAAATGCTAATGTAAGTGACCCTGGAAATGCCAAAATGTGGGTGACAGCGAGGGACAGAGAGCGTAGGAGAAAGGGTGGAGAAAAAGGTAGGACACAAATATCCTCACCTGACTGGTAGGGTATCAAGAAATACACTGAAATTCAGTGGGACAAGAAATAAAAGAGCCTTCAAAGCTACACTGAGAAACAAGAGAAATTTTTCAAAATAAATTTAACTATCAAACAATGGGAACAGAAGAGAAGGGGGAAGCATACGTGCAGAACTGTATCTTTCATATTTAGAAGTCAGTAGAAAAAAAATTTCTCAATTTAACAAATAGAGACATGGTATGACAACCTATCTCTAGGGGTCTGATGATTACCTCAGGATGACCGAAAACTGACGAGAGTTGATATTGCTGTCAGAGAGTGTGGATGGAAGAAAGAGACCCGAGACAAGGAGTCCTGGTTTCTTTTTCTTTCTTTCTTTCTTTCTTTTTAAGATTTTATTTATTTATTTGACAGAGCTCACAAGTAGGCATAGAGGCAGGCAGAGAGAGGGGAGGAAAGCAGGCTCCCCGCTGAGCAGAGAGCCCGATGCGGGGCTCGATCCCAGGACCATGACCTGAGCCGAAGGCAGAGGCTTTAACCCACTGAGCCACCCAGGTGCCCGAGTCCTGCTTTCTATCATTACCTCTTGAGTTGTTATCTTATGTGACCTGGATAAACATTAAATTAAAAGTAAATAAATAAGTGTTTTTGGTGGAAAAACAACCAAAATGACATTCATTTATTTCCTTTGTTTCTTGAGTAGAAGAAAAACATGATATTAAAAACATATCAGAAATCAGGATTATGTAAAAAATAGCTTATGAAATTCCCCTTCTTTATTTTTGCCATGTACACAATTAAAGAGCAATGGTTTATTTTAATCTTACTGAAAATTATTCCTATAAAGATGCTGAAGAAGCATTTCAGATGTGTAATATATGTGAGCTTGTGAAATATGAAACAAAAAATAAGTTTTCAAATTCCTGGTGGCAAGTATAAATTTGCATGAAGTGATTTTCTTTCTCTTTCTTTCTTTCTTTCTTTCTTTTTTTCTTTCTTTCTGTCATGTTGTTACTTTCTGAATTTTAATTGTAGAAGACACCAGCAAACATCAGCAAAAGAAAACTATATTTTCAAACAAAGAACCTTACTTTACAGAAGTTGATGAATTCCATAATTAATTCTCGTCTGTAGATCAATAAATTCCATGAATGGCAGATCAACCTTGACAAGATAGAACAAATACAATCATTAGTGAAATCCTAACAATACAGAACAATAGACTGTGAATTTAGGTCAGTTTGTCTGCCTCGAAACACTTCTCCTTGGTACTATTTCATAGTCGATGAGTCCTTATTGTGTGCTTGACATCTTTTTTACAATTGTTTGCAGATGATTTTAAATAGTGTCTGTTTATTTAAAAAAATATTTACTTAAGAGATGTGAATGTGTAGAACATGGAAAGCAGAGTTAACTCGAGGTTTTAACACAGTGTAGGAAACACAGCAGCGTATGTATTCTCAGATTCTAGAATAATACATCTAGAACATGAGGTGGATGACAGAGCACGTGGGGAGGGGGGTGCTGGTCTGCTGAAAGCAAGGGGGTGGGACAGCGTTGTCTCTCCAGGAGACATGACAATCTGGACGTGGGGTATCTCACTGAAGAATTTGAGAAAGGGCACAAACGGAGAGGAACCTAAGTGATAGGCACCTTTCCAACAGAAATGTCGGATTCAGCAGGCGATGGGCCCATAGAGAGGATCTTCTAATGCCTGTGGAACGGTGCCCATCTTTTTTCAACATTCAAAGTCTTCCATCACCTTCCATCTGATTGGGGTTTTATGCTGCTTCCTTCTTCCCATGGAGCATTCTTTGTGGCTCTAAGAAAGACACGACAGGCTTAGTCATATTTGGTTTCCTGGGAGGTGAGTGGACCTGCTGTTTTCACTGGGTCTCCTTTGTGCACAACAGAGTGGCGATTAAGAAGCCCTCCAGGTATGACAGGCAGACATTTACTCTTCTTACCAAGCAGGAAACACAAAATGATCTGGTTTTCATAAGCTTCCCAGGAGGCTCGTGCTTACGAGTAAGATGCTCTCCAGTGTTTTCACTTCTACCTAATAGTGCCTCTTCAGTGTTACATTCAGAATTCTTAATCATTTCTATAAACATTTGAGAAAAAGGTGTTGAAGATAAATACAAAGCTTGCTGGAGGGTCTCAGTGCTGCTAGGTTTAATCCGGTTACAGCCAGAAGAGCAAACATTCCCCTGGTCATAGAGTTAGGCAGTCCTCTCAGAAACACAGGCTCGGTGCGGAGATTACTCACCCCACCTGGGAGGAGGTCGTGGCTAGTACTAGCCACTTTTCATATACCCTTGACCTCTGCCTCATCCCCAACACCTTGTCATCGCAGTGGGTGCAATGTGCTAAGAACAGAGTTTTTGACTTTCTAAAAGTAACTCTGGACCTTTCTATTCTTCATTGCTCATCCATCTGCCCTCTTCCACACAGTGGATGAATTTTTGCTTTCCAGGTGCTGAAACCAGAGACCAGGGAGCACCATTCCTCTCTGTTTTTACTGCACACTCATCCAATCTGTTTCCAAGTTCTATAGGCTTCATTTTGAGTTCATCCACTCTGCGTGTCCCCATTCCCCTCAAGTCTAAACACCCACCCACATCTCTTCCCTGGACAACAACAATCTTATTGGTCTCTCTGATTCCTTTCTTGGACCTTTGTAATCCATTCTGCACATGGCTGTGAGAATGATCTTGAAAAAACCAAAACCCGTAGATTTTACCATGTCACTGTAGAGCTTAAGGTCCAAATATCTTAATGATTTACACGGCTTTTTGACATGGCCCCTGATTCCTTCGCCAGCCTCCATTCTCCTCCTGATTCCCACACTCCTGGCCTTCTTCCATTTAATTGAATGTGGCCAAGCGCTTTCTCGTTGTGAGGCCTTACACTGCTGAAAAGTTCCTTCCCCTGTTTCCACCCGAATGACTCCTTCCTACTTTCCAATCTTCTCTTTAATGCCACTTCTTAAAAATCCTCCCTATGATTCCCTCTATAAACTCACTGTATATTTATAGGACAGCATGGCTCTCAGGGTGTGGCGAATGCGAGGCCAGCCTAGTTCCTGCTTTATCTTCCTGCGTTTTTCTACAGCATGCCTTGGCTTTGTCCTCACTAATGTCTAACCAAATCTCAAATTTTTATATGGTTCCTCAGTTGAATACTCAGCCCTCAGAACTACACATTTGAGGGCTCTAACAATGCGCAAGTTGGCCCTAGATATACTAAGCTCCATTTGCTGAAACGTGCAACAAAACTTTTTTTGTAGCATTGACATGCCAGGTACTGTTCTAAGTACTGGGAGTACAAAAGTGAACAATGTGGAGGCCCCTCCTGTAGGCAGCTCATTCTTGATGAGGGAGACAGATATTAAGCAAATACATAACCACACACACGTACCCATGCACATATGCATGTGTAATAATGCACTGGTATAGGTTGTTGTAAATTCTATGGCAAAAGTTTTGCCTGGAGGGTCTATGATTTTACCTTCTGTAATAACTAGATCTAAAAAGGTGGGGGAAAACCCCAGTGAAATTAATTTTAATAAAAATATTTGTTTTTTATCCATATCTCAATATTAATTCTCAAGATGCAATTAATATGGAAAATTAATATTTCCTTTTTATGTACAAGTCTTCAAACTCTGCTGTGTACTTTACCACACAGCGTGTCTCAATTCAGACCAGCCATAGCTCAAGTACTCAATAATCACCTATGGCCAATGGCTACCCGATCAGATGGAACAGCCATACAGATTCTCTAAGGCTTAATGGTGCTTATGAACTTGCCCTAATTTTCTCACAAAGGAGTATTACTACTTAGGTAGGACATGACTTGACTCCTTGAATGCCGCATTCCCGACGACTTTTAATTCCACTCAAGGCGAAGGTGGCAGATAAAGGGGACATGTAAAAGAAGAAGTTTTTTTGTGGCTCCAGTAGGCAGAACTAGAACTGAATTTCAAAGAGGCAGATTGAACTCAAAACTTTCAAACAATAAGAACTTTCAGGAAACAGATGAGATGTCCTGTCTTGTACTTCTTGTCATGGCAAGAGCCAAGTAGAAGCTGATGCCCACTTGGTCTAGGATTCAATAATTCAGTGAAGGCCTCTATCAGATGATCTCTCAAGTTCCTTTGAATCATGAGATTCTGTAATTGAATTACACTTGAGACATTCTTCCAACAAAGCATGGTATTTTTTTCTTTTTTGACCTTTATTTAGAAAGCATTAGAAAATGTCTTTGAAAGCATTTTATTTTCAGAAGAAATAAGTTTTCATCTATAGCTACAAATACAGACTTTAAGAATGTAGGCAACCATTCAAACAATTTTCGAGGAAAAAAATGATAATTTTAGAGGAAAAAAATGATAAAAATATGTTTGGGGGGTGAAGAAGAAATCATCTGTTTAACTATTTGTTTCTTGACTAGGAACAAGGCCAGAGAGTATAACTAATTGTTAGTATAAATCAGGCCTAATGAATTTTCACCCTCTATAGCATGTTGGACTCATCTATAATATTTTTTAAGATTTATTTATTTAGTTGAGAGAGAGAGAGACAGCATGCACAAGCCAGGAAAGACAGAGAGAGTGAGAAGCAGACTCCCTGCTGAGCATGGAGCCTCAAAGCAAGGTTCTATCTCACATCCCAGAGACCACAACCTGAGCCGAAATCAGGAGCTGAGCCACCCAGGCATTCCTCATCTGTAATCCTATTTGACTGAATCGTGTATGTTAGTGATTGTAGCTCATTTTCTTTTAACTTATTAATTTTAAAAATTTTTTTATAAACATATAATGTATTTTTATCCCCAAGGATACAGGTCTGTGAATTTTCAGGTTTACACACTTCGCAGCACTTACCATAGCACATACTCTCCCCAATGTCCATAACCCCACCCCCCTCTTCCGACTCCCCTCCTCCCCAGCAACCCTCAGTTTGTTTTGTGAGATTAAGAGTCACTTATGTTGTAGCTCATTTTTTAAATGAAATTATAACTATACATTATGTATAAAATTACAAATTATAAAAAGACAGATTCTCTATACTATGGAATTCAGTAGGCTTGGGAAATACTGACTTATGGCAGTCACTTCTTCATAAATATTAAATCAATACATTTGCTTCCTGTTTAATGCCAAGAATGGCCTTCATGAGGTCTGGGCCTATTTGGTGCTGAACACTCACTTCTATTAATGCTGGAAAGACAGAGCTCTGCCTAGCCAGACAGCTAGGGATTCTCCCTGCTTTTAACCTGGGAGACAAAAATTAACATTTAAAAAAAATAAAAGCATATGAGGTGCCCGGATGGCTCAGTTGGTTAAGCATCTGACTCTTGGTTTTTGCTCAGGTCATGATCTCATGGGTCATGAGATTGAGCCTTGTAATAGGCTCTGGGCTCAGCTTGAGATTCTCTCTTTTTGTCCCCCCTTCCATTCGGGCATATATGCGTACAAATTCTCTCTCCCAAATAAATAAATCTTTAAAAACATATAAACATGGTTACTAGAAAGGGGATGGGTGAAATACATAATGGGGATTAAGGAGTGCATTTATCGTGATGAACACCAGGTGATGTATGGAATTGTTCAATCACCATATGGTACACCTGGAAATGATATCATACTGTATGTTAAACTAGAAAAAAACAAATAAAAGCATATAGAGAAATAAAGTTGATAATACGGAGAAGAGAATGTGTTTTGCAGTAACAAGCACTCATTTTATTTGTTTTTTAAATGACCAAGGTTGAGGTTGTTTCTAGAAATCTGCAAATTTTCTTTAATTTTGGTATTTGTGTTATGATTATTTTCAATGTGTACATGCTTTCTGTATCTATGGATCTTCTCTTGTTAACTCAAGTTAATACTAGATAGTACTCCTAGATAGGTACTAGATAGTACTAGAAAGTACTAGATAGTACTATTGGAGATAGTACTCCAATCTATCCTCCATGTGCTCTACCCCCCTCATTCACGCCCTGCCTTCTACCCTGCAGGTGCACATTGCCCTCACACATGCTTGCTGGCCTCGTGTGCATCTGTATGTGTACCTGCGTCCATGCACGCACACACACACACACACACACACACACACACACACACGAAACAATAGAGGAGTCCACTCTTCTTTTTTTGTAAGATTTTATTTATCTTTTTGACAGGAAAAAGAGCACAGAGGGAGAGGGAGAAGCAGTTTCCCCGCTGAACAGGGAGCCCGATGCGGAACTCAATCCCAGGACCCTGGGATCCTGACCTGAGCCAAAGGCAGACGTTTAACCAACTGAGCCACCCCAGCACCCAGAGGAGTCCACTCTTTTAAGGCTTCAAATGTCTTTTCTGTGTTCCTAGGTGAGATAACAGAATGCCTTTAGGACTTGTTATCTCTTCTTGGGCTCTTTCTGCCCTATCCATTACTAGATTCCTATGAAACCAGATCAAAGCCATTCGTTTTATGCTCAGAGAATTGTTGAGGCCATGGAAGAATGTACAGAGAGCTAAATGGTATCCTTGTCTTATTTATAAAGGATTTCACTCAGGTGAAAATGTAAAAAATGGAGGGTTCTTTCCTTTTTTAATGTTACTGTTTAATTAACTTACCTATTCATTCACTCATTTAGTAAATGTTATTTCTAAACTCCTGCTTCACGCCAGCCCTATAGATGGTAAGCCCATTCCATACCTACTTAGTTCACAAGTAAGCAGAGGGATGCATTCATCAAAACACTGACTTTACCACCACGTGACAGATTAGGTAATGAACAAGTGTGTGAGCCATCATGCCGTGGGCATGCTGGGGAGGGAGTGACAAGCTCTGCCCCCCTCCCTGCAGAGGTGGTATTTGGGCCAGGCCATCAAGAATGCTGTGCGCTTCTGGCACTTGGCACACAGTGGGGGGCAACAGCCCAGTCACAAAGCAGGGAAAGCACCAGGCATGTGTGGGGAGCAACAGGTGGTGTGAAGTGACTGGCTAGTTGGAAGTCAAGGCCACAAAGCCAAGAGTGGGCAGGTTGTAAAGAGCCTAAAGACTAGAACTGCTGTGGGGACTTTCATCCTGCCCTCTTGACCTTTCTAATGCTTTTAATTCTAGGTCTAAAGATGGAGACTAGAGAGTCTTCCAGAGTGCTAGATGGGAAAATATGAAAAACAATCAGGCTACATTTTGGTAGTGCTGGCAACAGGCAGGGGTAGCTTCTTTCTCCTCCACGAGCTCCTCCTCCCTCTATTAAATAGCAAGAATGCATCTTTTTTGTGACAATTTTGCAAACAATAGTGCATAGAATACCTAGACACAGGGAGACACAGGAAAATTTGGGTACCACTCTGTACCAGTTTTCTATTCAAAAACAAAATGCTGTTATCTCATAGATACAAAATGTTAATAAGCTGTGTTTCTGTGGCCACTGGGAGCCACCCATGGGCAAGCTCTGCTGTGGAGAATGCTAGAGATTGCTGAGTAGAATGTCAGAATTCAAGTGACCTCAAAGCCCCATTGTGACCAAACGGCCCTTAGCATGAATGGGCATGTTCACACTCCAGCCTGTGACCACAGAAAAAGGAGCTGATCCACCATCCCCAGACAATTATGTAGTCTCAGGCAAACCAGACTGCTCAGAGGTGCATTTTTTTCCTGAACTGAGCTGGAGATCCCATGGGAGAACAGAAAAATCAAATGTGAAATCTGGGCCTTGTCCTGCTTGTAATATCAGAAAAGTCACCACGATGGAAAATGATGAATCTTGTTGATTCTGGCGAGCTGGTCCTCAGATCTTAAAAGCCAAGACCACATTAGTATGCCAGTCAGACTAGACTAATCAGAGTGGCCGAGTTATTTCATGAGTACAGACACAGCCTGGATTCCAACAGCAAACAGTATCTTGACCTGACTTTGGATAAGGCACTGCCCTGTATATAGGGTTAATTCTAAACCTTTTTTGTTGACCTAAGCACCCCACTCCTTCAGCCTTTAAAGCACCAGGTAGCAAGCATCCAGACTTGCAAGCTCACAGCTACAAACATTTTTCTGAGCTCACATAAGGCCATCCCAGGATCACCTTCATGCATTTTATAAAGGGATGTAAGAGATCAGTGAATTGAATTTTGGCCAAGTTAAGCCTCTTATACTTAAACTAATTTCTCCAAGATCTCCAAAATTCATCTCAACTTTTGCCCATCTGTATCATCAGATTTCCCATTATCGGTCCCTATTCCAACCCCTCCACTCATCCATCCACAAAGTCTGTTACGTTCTGTTTGTTACATCTATTCTCCCTTTTCTTAAAAAGTCAGCCTCTTTTTCTCTTACCTAAATGCTTATTCCTGTAGCTCATGGCTCTGCCTTGTTTTTCATATGATCTAGAACCCTTTCCCCCACAGTCTTGAGAAACCACAAATAACTCCCCTCCTTTCATTTTTATTGTAGTAAATTTTGCTGAGTGCCTACTTTATGTCGGTATTGTGTGCTGTGAAGAACACAGAGGTCGGTTAGAGCCCCTGTCTTAACGAGCTTACAATTTAAAGAAAGAATCGGTGTAGACAAGTATACCAGGAAGGCGTGGAGAAGTAAGAACCAAGCACAGCTGCAGCCTTGTGCTTTGGGAACCCTAAAGAAAATGGCCCTTTGACTGGAGATGAGAGACCCCTCCCCTACCCACAGAGGCTGCATTTGAACCCTGCCTTGCTGAATGTGAATAATCTTTGATTTCTGATTGTTTTCCGTACTTGTCGTACCTCGTACTGCAGCATTTAATCAACACAGTGCTTTTAAAATATATGACTTGCTTCATGCCCAGTTTTTCGCCCATAGGTGGACGTGGTCTCTCTGGCAGAGAGTAAACCCCTTTGGTGGCAGCCCTGTCATCATCTGCTCTTCAGTTTCCCAGGGACACGGCACACACTCAGTTAACCCTGGCTGGTTCATGATGGGTGTCGACAGATTCGGTTCCTTCAAACAACGTGATGTTGAGAACCCAAGACCTCCTTTAAAACAGGGCCTGTTGTTTAGAATCCTAACGCTCCACATGATGTATTTTGAAACCCTACCGCCCTCTTTCAAGCTGCAGCTCTACCAGAGCCTGCCTACTGTCCCCAAAGGACTCTCTATAGAGGCCTCTTTCGAGACACTGAGATCTTTGAACCTAAATTTAGAACCAAAGTAACCTGATGTTGGTGGCCACATGTCAACCTTGTCTGAGCACAGCTAACGCGGCCCTGTGGTCTGATGTGAATGAAGGGGAGGAGACTTCAGAGCAAGTGGGCAAAGCCCACGTGGGAAATCTGGGCCATCCCTGCTGCCTCCAATTCCAGACCAGAGCAAAACTTTATCACGGAAGCATTTTTCTTTATTCCGTGAACTTGGTGTTCAGTCAGTGCTTGTTCGGTCACATGGTCACCTGTTCATGTACCCAGGGAACTCTGGCTCCTTGACTACTGATGGTTCCCAGGGCTTGTCAGAGCCAATTCTTGCCTGCTAGAGTTGTAGGAAAGGATAAATGAATCGTTAGTGGGCAATCCCAAGCCTTCGGAGTCTGTACTGTAGTCACCTTACTCTGCTGTGGGAGCTAATGAGTTTCCAACTGGATTCAGTATTCTTCTAGGTGACTCCTTGCCTGGGTCACCTTCCTCCCTCATTAGAAATCAGCAAAGCCAGACTGTGGTTTATCAGGCATCAGCAGGTGAGGATTCCTTCTACCTCTCCCCCTTGCACAGTGGAACAGAATGAAGGGCTGGCCACTTGAATGTCTCCTCATCACATCGTTTTCAAGATTTCAGTTATCACTGTCACACAGCAATGCCCTTTGGATCAGGGAAGCCTCACTGAGGACTTGAGTTTTTAGACTGCTAGCTTGTGTTCAAGGATGTTTGTTTCTCAAGCATGGCACTAAGCAGTTTTAGGAAACGCTGATACAACTGTAGCAATTTTCCCCAATTTGTTCCTGACAAAGAACTCTCTTCAAAATTGAGTTGGCTTCTTTTCTTTTGTTCAAAAATGCTGGTAAACACAATTAGCCTCATTAACCTCAGTTTCTGTTTCATAACTGAAAATTAGCCTACAATCACTGGTTTGCTGGAAAGCACAGTTGTAATTAGTCTTTAACTGACTGATAGGAAAAATCTGCCTCTTCTTTAATTTCTTTGACATCTCAGTGCATTTGAAAACACGTCTGAACTCTCTCACACTGGCACTGGAGATGGGAGTAAAAATAAATCAGGGATTTAAATCAAGGATCTCAAGCTGAGACATGAAAACTGATATTCTTGCACATGGAAATTGGAGACGCTGAGGCATTTGTCAAGAAGGAGAGGACAAGAAGGTAGATCCTATGAAGTCAGTTCCCAATACGGCTTCCAGTGTTCCAGAGAAGGTTGCTAGTGTGCTGATGAATCTGTCATCCATAGGCAAAGTCAAGGGATTATGGGCAAAAAAAAGATTGGGGAAAAAAATAGTTGTTCCTTGGCCCAGGTGAAGAATCACTGTTCCCGCTCTCAAAAACTATATCGTTGACCAGCTTTACAAGGCCCTCTTTTTTGTGGGCTAAAGAAGAAGTCACATTTCATGAACAGTCTTGGCATTTGTTCCTTCTTCAGCCAGCACCTGAAGGCTGCACTTGCAGGCTTTGGGATCAGACTGCTGGGATTATGAGTTCCATCGAGAAACTACAGCCGTCATCCGTCCAGTGGACAGGACGTAAACAAAAGTGTCCAGTGCAGAAAGGATGAGGATATTCATTTCCTTTTAATCAACCCACAATCTGCTGAGATAAAGGGAAAGTAATTTGAAGTAGGTCAAGCAGGTCTCTGGGCCTGAGTTGAACCGGGTGTGATCCAGGGAGCCTGGCTGGGACGGACATCCGTTTGATGAAGCCCATCAATCTGGATTAGTCACCGAGGTGGCAAATCAAACACATATACCGATGTGTGCCCTTCTGGGTTGCTGGCTTTGGAGAGGGCATGGTGGAGATGAATGTGTCAGTGCTCAGAAATCTCAAGCCACTGGGACCTCGCATGCATGTGTGTTGAGTGGGGGTAGATTGTGTGAGGCACATCCTTGGGCTAGAGCATGGATGACTCCAAATGAAGCCCATTGTGTAGAGGTATCCTATGGAAGACAGGAAATCTATGAGTTGCAAACATCTTTTCATTTATTGGTCTCAGCTCCCCTTTGGTGGAAAGAGGGGTTTGGAAGTTATAATCCCAAGACCCATCTAGCACTTGGCCCTTTGAGTGGACACTAGGCAAAGTCATAATCTCCAGCTTGCACAAACAAGGATTAGATCTCTTAATATAGACATAACTCTTTTCTTTGTCCCTTCACCTGCTCCCTAAACTCCTTTGTTCTCTTAACTCCCACTAAATGTTCTTAATTCTTGAGTTGTTTCTCAATAGACTTCGACAGTGCCCCCTGGCAAGCACATGCTCAAGGACTCTGAGTGGTCTTCCTGCCCATGTGGACTCTGGCTAGAGGGCTGTGAAATGGAGCCGAGCTGTTCTGTCTCAGTGCCCAAACTGCAAATGAGAAATCTTATAATTCAAATTGAAGTTCTCCTGTGTTACTCCCCATCCTTCTTATCAAGCCCCGTAATACTGAAATAAAATATTCACTAAGTCAGGAAATAATCCAGGACAGTAAAATAGCTTTTATTGGGCACCTAAGGCATCAGATGCAAATAAAGTAATGGGAAAGGAAATTAATATTATTTTCTCTGTGCTTGTAGGAAAAGGCGGTGTGTGACACTTGACTGAGTGGCAATATCTTTGAAAACATCTTCTTTATTCTCTTCAGCTTGTTAATGCAAAGGCCTCTGTCTATGCAATTAGCAGGTTCAAATGGCCATGTGGTTGGGCAAGATAATGGGATCTAGTTCCTGGGAGCTCCCTGATAGAAGTGTCTGAGTTGAGGAATCTGTTTGAAGAATTCCCAGAAATGTAGTATTTAGGGACCACTGTATTCCAAAGAACGACACTGAGACTCTAATGTGAAGAGACACATTTTTGCTTAGCTGTCCCCCACCCTACTCTACCTTCTCTGGCCTCGCAGCCGTATGCTTTTCCATTTCATTTTCTATTCATTTCAAACAGGCACCACGCACCCCACAGAAAGAGGAAGATTAGGGGTGGTTATTTTGACAAGACACTCAGGAATAGGCACCTCCCTCTTCCTCTGGCATTCATTTCTTGCATGTTTCTTTTGGGTAATTAAATACAGAAAGGTCACCTAGCATCCTGGCAAGTACAGGAAATGGGAGGGGGGAACATAAAGTAAAAGCAAACAATCAATGGGAGAAAGTCAACACTGTGTTTTTGTTTTTCTTCCAGTTTCTCTAGAAAGGGATTAGTTGTGTATTGATTATTCATATGCCACCTATGTCCCCAAAGATTTTTGAGGCAGTCCAATGTGAGAGCATCTCAGTAACACCTGCATGCTTCTAAATTTAATTTCTTGGCAAAATAACAACAAGCCAATACAAAAATACGATTTGTGTGCTTCTAAGTTCCAGTAAAATAAAAAATTGGTCTCGGGGAAAACATCTGTATTCACTTGTTCCAGCTCTTGGTTCCACCATCCAGTCATGTTATCCTCATTTCAAGAAAGCACTGGCTCCTCTGCCTTGCTCACACGCATGTGTCCAAACAGGTGCAGCTACGAGATTTGAAACTTTCCATTTCTTACGCCTTCTTGGCCCCACCCAGCAAGGAGGGCAAACTGTATCCCACAGCCCCCCGCACCGAAGGGGGCTTGTGTCAGAACGAACGCTTTTTCAGTAGGGCTACGTCTGTAGAGGATCGCCATTCCCTCTGGTTCAGTTCTTATAGTTGATATTACAAGCGTGGTCATTTTGAAATTCTGAGCCCTTTTCATTAAACTAGGTCATTGCAATTCTGTGAACATATCTCGGGCTTTCTCATTTCGTGGTTTTCTTTGCTCTGTTTCTTTGGCTTGAAATCCTTCCTATTGACACTGCGTGTCTCAATCCTCCTCATTCTTCATGGTTTTGTTGAAAGACTGCTACCTCAGGAAGCCGTTGCTATCAACTGTCATGATAAAGCTGAGGAACAAACACATCCTCCGACTGTAGTAGCAAACTCTAGTAAACAAACACTGGTCGATCCCAAGTCGACAGGTCAACTGTACGGTTCTTAAGGTCTCAGTTGGTTTCACCCATATAACTATGGGTTACAGCTGTGTGATGGTAATCTTGGCTGGTCTCTCTCACATATGAGGTGGTTTGCTGGCTATGAGGTGGCCTAGGATAGCCTTAGTTGGGAAAACGGTGCTTTCCTCCACAGGGTCTCTCATCGTTCAAAAGGTTAGCTTGGGCTTGGTCTCATGATGGTGACTTGGCCTAAGGGAGAGAGGGAGTGTGCAAAGTATCCTGAAGCTTGGGCTCAGTACTGGCACACCATCATTTCTGCTACTTTCTGTTGGGCAAGGCCAGTCACAAGGCCAACTCAATTTGAAGGGGGTGGGGAAAGAGACCCTATCCCTTATGGCAGGAATGGCAAAATCACATTGTAATGGCATGGAAAGGGAGAATGAAAAATTGGAAATTTTTTTTCAGTCAATCGACCACAGCTTTTCTGATCACCTGGCTTAAAGTGGTTTTCTATTTCTTTATATTTTCTTTTTTTTTCCTTTTCTAATTTCTTTTTCTTTCTTTCTTTTTTTTTTTTTTTTGTTTTCAATCTTTTTATTGTTTTGATAGCAACTTAAAAATAGAATATTATTTGGGCACTTGCTTTGTCTTTCTTTAGGCCTCACATTGCTTGCTTAGTTCAGTGACTTCCCCCCCCCCCCCTTAAGCGTTATGCATATGTTTAAACATAGAAAGAGTCTAAAAATAAACCAAGATAGGAAACATTAAGCACACGGAATTTTCAGTCTGGAGTGACCTCAAAAGTTCACTCCACCATTCTGTCTGGTTGTGGTATGTAAGCTGCTGCATATAGGAAGCTGATTTAAAAAATAGTCCCCAAATGTAGAAAAGTCTCTCACCTAACCAATGTCTATTGCAAACATCTGTGTACCTAACACTCCTGCTTTATGCTTCCTGCCTCCTAGCAGAGAAAGAAGGGCTATTTTCCCATTTCCGTCCTAGCCTTCACTACCTGCCTTCTTCTTCTCACTATGATCCAGCTACATTCTTCATTGGTGAAAATGACATCCACTCAGCACTCCAAGTTGGAAACACAGCCTGAGTGTCAAGAACAGTGCTTTGCACATAGTAGGTGCCCAATACCTATGATAGATGAAGGAGATTCTATTATAGGATCTGCAGGCAATTCTGGCTTCTCTGATGTCTTTCTTGACTTCCTTCCTGAAATATGGCTCCCAAAGTAGTCAGTCTACCTGGGACCTTCAGAGCACACTTAGTTTCCATCTGCTTGAATCTTCCATGCAGCCTTTTGGCAACTGTTGGCTTTTTTTTTTTTTTTTTAATTTTTATTTATTTGACAGAGAGAGAGATGACAAGCAGGCAGAGAGGCAGGCAGAGAGAGAGGAGGAAGCAGGCTCCCTGCTGAGCAGAAGCCCGATGTGGGACTCGATCACAGGACCCTGAGATCATGACCCGAGCCGAAGGCAGCGGCTTAACCCACTGAGCCACCCAGGCGCCCCCCAACTGTTGGCTTTTCAACAGTTGGGGGAGGTGGCAAGGAGTGAACTCTGCTCTGAAGAGAAAAAGAAGATTGAGTTCTAAATTGATTCATTCATCTTGAGTGCTCTCCACTCTACAGAATGGAATTCAATTAATATTTCAGGTTTTTAATGAAACTTGGTCTCACTGTGACTTTTCTTGTCACTGTTGATTTGAGTTCTAGATTTGTAGACCTCAGTATTAAAAGTTTTTTATAATCAGTATATACTTTCATAGTTTTTCAGTTTTGGTTTCCTTCCTCAGTCAAATCACTGACAAATAATAGCCTGTTTTTTCTTTCACTTTAGGAACAGTTTCTAAAGATAGCCTTTGTAGATCTATAATCTACATTTTAAATCTATAAATTACAATCTATAATCTATAATTTAATCTTTAATCTATAATTTTAATCTATAAATCTATAATTTAATCTATAAATCTTTATTGTTAGTTATGGGTTAGTATGCTTAACCTCTGTTTATAATACATTCTATCTTTCAGATTCTCCCTGATTCATTTTTTGTGAATCCATCCCTGTGATAGTTAATTATATGTGTCAACCTGACTGGATTCCAGGGTGCCCAGATATTTGGCCGAAGATTATTTCTGTGTCTGTGACAGTGTTTCCAGATGAGATTAACATTTGAATCTGCAGGCTGAGGAAAGCAGATTGTCCTCCTCAGGGCTGGTAAGCATTACCCAACTTGTTGAGGGCCTGCATAGAACAAAAAGTGGAGGAAGGCAGAATTCAGGATCTCTCTGCCCAACTGCTTAAGCTGAAACTTTAGTCTTTTGCCCTCACATTGGGTCTTACACCTTTGGTGCTCCTGATTCTCAGGCCTTTGTGCTCAGATAGGAGTTTACATCACAGCTTTCCTATGTCCCCAGGTTGCAGATGGCAAAGATGTGGGACTTCCTAGCCTCCACAGTTGTGTGAGCTAATTCCTTACAATAGATCTCTTTATACATCCAATTGGTTCTGTTTGTCTGGAGAATCCTGACGAATACAGTCCCTTATCGTGATATGACTACAGCTTTGTGAAGTTTAGGACAACTTGATATCTGGTCCCCTCTAGCCGGTGTTTCTTCATCAACAGAGATCCACAGAAGAAGAAGAGGTCAACAACAGAAATCATTTATTTTCTTTTCCATAGTCAAGGTCTGTTTGAAATTTTATACAGTACTCTCTTAAGACAGGCTAGAAATGGTTACCAAGCCTGCAATTTAGAGTGATAAATTACTGGCTAAAATCTTCACAATGGTTTATATCCAAATGTTTTAAAGTGAAATTTCAAAGGTAATTTTAATGTAACTTTTTACTCTATAATTATTTATTCCCGATATTCTCCCAGAGATTTCACATAATAGACTTCTCCTCTTTTCTTTGTTTGTCTTTATCCTTTGAGAGAAATCTTTATTCTTCAGATAGTTAAAACAACATTTATTGAGCAACTGTTAGGTTACTGCCACTTGTACTGGGGACTGAGGTTCCAAATATGAACGCCCTCAGGATGTGCAAGGGATATGTTGTGTATTTTCCCACCAGAAGCCTGACCAGGTTCTTGAGGAGACTGATTAGGAAGGCTAAGTAAGCCTTCCCTTCTCTCCTCTTGCTCCCTCTGATTCCAGAATGATGTTTTGAGCACTTGATGTTCATCTAGTCAATGAGTAAGGTATTGAACAGGTTTCTTTCTTGTTAGGATGTAATTTTAAAGGAAAGTATCTCTGTTTGGGTTTGTTTTTTTTTTTTTCTCCTTCTTTCTGTCTGCCACTTTTGAATACTAGGCTGCGGTCATTCCAAATCTTATGTCTAATCACATCCCAGGTAGTATAATCTTTATACCACCAACGATTAATGCTCCCTTCTTTTTCTGGTTGTGCTTTTTCCCCTCCTAAAATGTATTTCTGTCTCCTGTCTGCCAGCATTTCCCATGGATGCTCAGGCACAAAATTTCTTTCAATTTTCTGTAATCTCAGTTTCTAACACCAAGAAAGAATCCACCTATCACTTTGAGGACTTGCTGACCTTTTGCTTCTTATCAACTTGACATATTTTTTATTTTTTGTCTTTAGTTTTTATGTATTTTTGCTTCAGTTCTCTGGCATGGCTTCTTTGCACTCTCAGCTCTGCACCCTGGCTACTTAATTTTGGCTTCTCAGACCCTCGCTTTCCTTTCTTGTCCTTTGCAGAGGCTCCTCCAGCCCCGGGCTCTTATTCCCGCGATTCCTGCTCCTGCCTTTCTCTCCAGGGGTCCACTCTCTGCTTAGCTGGTTGGGTCACATTTGTCTTGGCTTCCATTCATTTACCTCCCTGCCCTTACCCTCTTCCTTCTCTTGATTATGCTCACTACATTTCTCTTACCAAACTGTGCAGAGCCGAATTTCCAGAAAGTGGAAAGTCTCTTTACCCACCCCACTCCAACCTCAGTCCCCATCACCAATTGTTGCAGTGAAACAGTGGGAGCTCACAAGAGGTTGACTGAGTTGGGTAATACAGTGAGCAGTATTGGCAATGCCTTATGGTCTCTCCTAGGTACAGCGTCACCTCTCTCCTCCCTGCTTCTCACCCTCTATTAGCTACTGGAAACCTATTGTATCATGCAAAGAGATGTGGTTAATATTTTGTTCTAACAGGCTCAACTTACAGAAAAATAGTAGAAAAACTTCCCATGAACTCTTGACTCAGAGCCCCATTCAAGTTTTGCTAAATGTCTCAGCAAATTCCCTTACAGCAGAAGGTCCACACAAAGAGCACCTACTGAGCCAGTTGTCAGCATCCCTCGTCTTTACAGCTGGAGTGCTCCATAGTCTTCCCTAATCGCCACGACCTTGAATTTCTTAAGACTATAGTCCAGTCATTATATGGAATTTCCCTCAATTTAGGCTTTGCAGTGCTTCCTCATGATTAGGCCCCAATTATATATTTTGTGGAGGTAGCATCATAGATGCTATGATAAATGTACTGTGGGGTGATATTTTGAGACTATGTAAAATCTTTTTTCTCACCCAATTTTTGCCCACAAGTTTTAGCATCCTTTGGTATATATGTGTGTGTGTGTGTGTGTGTGTGTGTGTGTGTGTGTATATATATATATATATGGCCTGAATTGATTATTACTGTGATGGAAATTGCAATTATCCAATACTATCATTCCTTGTACATTCATTAGTTGATTTCCCAACCTAAGAAAGACTTTCCTTCTCACTTCATTAATTTATTCATTCATTTATTTGTATCAGTGTGATCTCATTGGCTTCCTATTTTATTCAGCATGTTGTAATGCACTCTCATATTATGATCTATTTTGATGCTCATATTGTCCAAGTTTGGCCAATGGAAGCCCTACATATGTGAACTTTTGGCATGTTTCCATCATTTCTTGATCATTTCCTTACTTTCTGTTATTAGACAGCTGTCCTAGGCTATCTTGTTCTTTGCCTGACCCAACCCTGGAAATCAGTCATGTATATATATGTATATATGTGTATGTATGTATATATGTGTGTGTGTGTATACATGTGTGTATGTATAGGGATATGTATGTATGTAAATACATATACATATATTCTATATTTATTCTCTTCCTAACTATATTGAAAACCACGGGTGCTCACTGATACTTACTTTTTTTTTTAATTTACTTATTTATTGGAGAGAGAGAGACTGTGATCTGGGGGAGAAGCCAAAGGAGAGGGAGAGAATCTTCAAGCAGACTCCCCATTGAGCACAGAGTCTGACATGGGGCTAGATCCCAGGACCTGAGCTGAGATCAAGCATCAGACATTTGATGACTGAGCCACCCACGTGGCCCCTCAATGATATTCCTGATTCCAGTACACCACCACAGGGTTTTTTTCTAGCTTTCCCCCTTTCTATGCTTATACTTCCTTTCCCTGACAGTGAGAAAGTTGGCCCCCAGTATTTCCATCATCCTATAGGTAACCAGTCTCCTGGTATCACCTGATTGCTATGCTCCTGCCTCCTTCAGATCACCTGTATATTTATGACTGCCTTAGTGTCTTTTTGATAAAGGAAATAAATAAACTAAGAACTATCTTTTAAAGAAGGGATGAGAAAGAATAAATGCATGGTGCTAAGAGATTTTATCCAAACCACATTTGCTATTTCCATCTCTCTTTAAAATTAGACAATTATATCTTTACCATGTATGAAATAATCCAAAATAATTTAAAAATATGTATTTGACTCTTTTGCTCTAATATTTATATTTGTTGACTATACGTGCTGTTACTATAAATAGTTTACAGGTCAATTGTCTTTGAGAATAGATGGGAATATAAGACACCCAGTTTATTGCTGTGAAGAGGATAATTTCTGTTCTGATCAAAATGGGTTGTTAAGCTGTACAAACAAGGATCCCTCAAATTTCAGTGGCTTAACAAAACAAACACTCATTTCTTATTTATGCAATATGCCCAAAGCAGGTAGACAGATGGAGATCTCAGAGGCCTAGACTGGTAGAGGCTTTATTTCTAAATGTGTTCCTGTGATTTCCATAGTTGTAGGATGAGACCGTGATTAATTGCACACTAGCTTTTAAAATGTCTACCAAGACATGAAACATCATTTCTGCTCAAGTTTCACTGACCAAAGCAAATCACATGACCATACTTCCCAGGAGATGGGGAATTCCTACCATGTGTCTTGAAAGAGGAGAGTATGAGATATTTGCAGAAGAGCACTAATGACTCCCAGAGTGTCCATGGACAAGGGAATCAAGGCCACTGCTCTGACTTTGGCTCTGCCATTTACTACCAGTCTTATCTTGTATTGTTTCCATTTCTTTATCTGCAAGGAAGGAAAACCTAGCCCATGTAGTCATTACAACAAAAATACTAGAAGTGCTTTTCAAAATGTAAATACTGTAAGATGCATGAAAGCCTCATGACTTCTCCAATAATAATGTCCCCAAACAGCAGATAATCTCCCTGGTAGCTTCTGTATTCCAGGTGCTAAGAAGGATAACCTGATCTAATTATAAAAGTAATAAGAACTCGGTGTTGATCATTGGCCCAATACAAAAACACATAAATAAGAAAATACAAATACCCATTATTTCAAAACAGAACATTGTTTACCTTTTGGTATTCATCTTTCCAATTTTTTTTTCTGTGTATAGTTTAAATAGTTGAAATGATGCACAATATTTGGCATTATTACATCTGTGTGCATTATTTTCAAGTTATAATTTGAACCTATATGCAGTATTTTTCCATATTTTTACTTAATCTTAAACTTTAAATTTTTTCTCATATAATTACAAATTGCTTTTAAATAGTGTTTTTCAAAGCCCATATAATGTTTCATAATTAATTAAACATTTATCTATCGAGCTTTGAGACTGTTTTTACATACATGATATTCATGGTTATTTAACTCTGCCAAAGATGGAAGAATTCCTTGCTTCCACACTGTACCCGTTCTATGCTCAGATTCCTTCCTCATCCCGCTCCACTCTGCTCCACATTCCAGGCTCCAGGGTCAGTTGGCTGCTGGCTGAATTCACCTCGTAAAAGACACTAACAGAAGATGGCAGGATAAGGGTAAGATAAGCGCAGCTCTTTCTTCCCTTCCTCTCTGCCTTGGGTGGTTTCTCTGGCAGCAGCCATGCCTTCTCCTTGGCTCCAGCTCTCACCAGATAGCATCCCCAAGACTTGATCCAACTCCTAGGCTCGGGTAACATGCCCTCCTCCCTTTGTTTCTCTTGCCTGGGTATGACACTGGCCTCCTGATGTTGCTAGTCTCTCATTATCTCCTGATTGCTACTTGGCTGCTCTATCACTTGGGTTACCAATTCCCCACATCAAATTCTCTCCGACGAATGGCTGCATAAGAAAACCACTGGGGCCTTGAGTGGAGAAGAGTTTCCTCTGTGATAGAAAGAGGGAAAGGGATCAAGGGATGAATATCTGTGGGCACTGGTGATGTTTTATTTTTTCTCAATTTTTAAGACTTATTTACTTATTTTAGAGAGAGAGAGCAAGTATGGTGTGGGGCGGGCGGGGGTAGGGAGACAAAGGGAGAGGGAGAGAGAAAACCTCAAGAACAAGAAAACTCCCCCCTGACCATGGAGCCTGATGCCCCTGAGATCATAACCTGAGCCGAAATCAAGAGTCGGAAGCTTAACTGACTGAGCCACCCAGGTGCCCCAGTAATGTTTTATTAGATGAACTTGACGATGAGTATAAGTGCATTCACTTTATTATTATCACTTGAACCAAATTAAATATGTATGCTTGCATATGTGATATACTTAGAATAAATAAAACATACATATAAAACATATGCATTTAATATATAAAATATATAATATGTAAAATAGAAATACTTCTAAGTCTCAGTGTATAATTGGCTGAAGCTTAATTTTGAAAGAATAAGGATTTTAAAATGTGTTTCCTTTACTCTATCTCTGTTATTGCTGCTACAGAAAGCCATGCACAGCTGCAAATATCCAGGTTTTTCTGCTCTAATATGAAAATGTGGTATAGAATGATTGCTATGAAAATTCTCCTTCTACTAACTGCTGTGCTCGGCAGTTACTGTAAATTTTCTTATCTTCTTGATGAAAAGAAAGTCATCTGTGAGACTCTTTCTTGTGACTCCGAGGTCCTGATTCCATGGCCATTTCCTGTGCGACAACATTAAGCCTACCACCTGGCCCCAGCAGCTGTGGATGCAATGTGTTCACTCACCATCTCACTGGGCTTTTGTTCTTTAATGTTTAATTCCTACTCAAGTGGACATATCCAAGGGTCAGTCCACCAGTCAGTGGACTGCTAGGCAGCACCCGTTGTCTATAGTCTAAATGTCCTTCCTCCATCCTCTCATCCAGTCATTTTCAGGAAGGTGACTCTTGATGACCCCCAAATGGGAATATCGGCAGAGCTTCTGCTTCTAATTTACCAGGACAATGGGTTCCCCATTTGAAGTGGGTTTTTTTGGTTTGTTTGTTTGGTTTGGTTTGGTTTGGTTTGAAATCCTACACATGTGTATCTGCACTTTAATTTTTATCAGCCACAATCTGGAAGTCAGGTCAGGTTCAGTTGTTAGTCATGGCCACTGACTCTCCAATTTTTGTAGCCAGATGTCCCTCAATACCTGTCATCTTTCCATTGTCCCTGGGAATGGACCTCCCCTAAGGATTTACCTCTTGCCACTTGTTTTCTTGTGACATTTGCAGTGACATGCTGGAGGGAATCATAATAGTAAGTGAGAGCTGATTGTTAAATACACGAAAAGTTTGCAAACCACTTGTTAAACCATTGCTAGCATGCAAAAAATCATGGTGGGAGTGTTTACACCATGGAAATTGGCAAATGCTACATAAATTAGGGTTTCCTCTCCCCTCATCCCCAAGAAAGCCAGTTCACTAGCACACCACCACACTTGAGTAACTAAAGCAAAAATAATGAAAATAAAGGCATATTTTATAAACATGGATAATCAGGAAATTTTTATTATTGAGGATACTTAAAAGATGTTTTCTAAAAGTTTCAGGAAAAAAATCACCCAAATAGGTAAGCCAAGATTTTCTAAAGGAAATAAGAAATGCTAAACATAAAAGAGTAATAAACTGGACTTTATCAAAATTTATAACTTTTTTTGAAATAATGTTAAGAAAATGTAAAGTTATATATATATGTATATATGTACATATATATATATATATATATACTTCTGTAAATACACAAATAATAAAAGGACAATTCAATAATGAAGTGGGGAAAATATTTGAACAGACACTTCTCAAAAGAAAGATGTAAATGGCCAATAATCACATGAAAAAAAGCTCAACATCATTGTCATTAGGGAAATGAAAAATAAAACTCAAATGAAATGACATTTCACATCAACTAAAATGGCTTAAGTGAAATAGAATATGGAACAACCAGAGCTCTCAGACTGCTGGTGGAAATGAAAAATGTTGTACCACTTTGGAAAACTATTTGGCAGTTCCTTATAAAGTTAAACACACACCTACCCTTTGATTTTGCCATTCTACTCCCACTCAAGAGAAGTGAAAAAATGCCCTCAAAAAGACTTGCATAAGAATCTCCTGCGGCTCTCTTCACAATAACTCCAACCTGGAAGCTACCCAAATACCCACCAACAGGAAAAGAAACCTACAAATTGTGGTACATTTATATAATGGAATACAACTCAGCAATAAAAATGAACAGATTATTTATACATGCAACAACATGAGTGAGTATTCAAAACCTGTCAAGGAAAAGAATCAGACACCACAGACTATGTACAGTGTGTTTCTATGGATATGAAGTTCAAGAACAGATAGCACTAACCCTTGAAATCAGAACAGTGGTTACCATGCAGGGGTTGGAAACGGTTGGGAATAACTAGAAAGGGACACAAGGCAGCTGTCGGGGATGATGGAGATATTCTATGCTTTGATTAAGGAAGTGGTTACACAGGTATATGGACTTATCGGAGCTCATTCTGTTTGTTAATTCAACCCAAGACAAAAAAGAAGAATAGAAAAAAAAAATGTTCCCAATATAGCAACTTAAAGAACACAACCAAAATGAGACTTTCATCAAGTCTCAGGACAATGAAATAACATTTTCTCTTGTTCTAGTGATGGAAAATATATATCATGAGACGATATCACTAGAGTATCAGGCCATAAGACAAAAAGAACAGAGAGCAGAAAGCAATTTAACCTTATACCATTACACATTTAGCATGCTATTACACGAAAATTCTCCACCAATCATTTTATTTCAGCTTAATGTTACCTCAGGAGTAGTAGTTTCATTCTGGCCTTTAAAAAAAATTTTGTTTGGCCCGTTTACTCATACTGGTGGAAATAATAAATCTAATAAATCATCGCAGCCACCCACACTCCTTGGCTGGTGTTAAGTTGCTGACTGACAGTGTAGCCGCAAGGCTTGGCAGGCCCTGCACCCACCAGGCCTGCTAATAGCTGGGCAGCTGCAGAGATCTGGAGAAGAGACTGGAGGAGAGGAGTCAGGGAATTGAGGAAGTTGGTCTAGGAATTACATGAGGCAGAGGCAATCAATCAGAATTTTTGAAACTAGACATAGTTAGTCCTCCTTGCCATGCTTGGTGCTGTGGCCAACACTGTGCTCAGAGAATGAGGTGGTTTCTAGGAGGAGCATTCAAGGGTCATGAGACAAAGTCTCCTTCCATCCTAGATGTTCAGGTTAGCTTTGGTTTTATTATTAGAGGAAGATGGCTCCCGCCCATCCGCCATCTTGACTGCCACACTTTCATTGTCCTCTAGGACTCTTCTGAGAGTTCCTCTGTGGTCCCCATGTGTCGTGGTGTCACCTGTGAGCAGGCTCTCTAAAGCTGACTCTGTTTCTCTGTCCCTTTTGGCCTCTGGGTCCAGGGACCTGTGAGTACAGCTCACCGCTGTCATGTTGTCACTAGCAAGACCCTAAACTTAATGACTCATCAAGCTCTCTAGAAGGGATGAGGAAATGTGGAGAGGGCTAGTAGCACAGACTGGAGACAGACTGACACTGGCTGTGGAACATCAGAGGAGTCACTGAGCTCTCTGTGTTGGGCTCCCCATCACGGGGAGTCCTTTCATGGGAGCTCTTTCCTCAGGCCTGACATCCTCATCTTATCTCTGGGACCCATGTTCACCTTATTGAATCCCCTCCACTCTGCCCCCCTCCTGAGGCTGGGACAGAAGAAATGAAAACCTCATCTCACACAAAAGCAAACTCTCAGTCTCATCACTGCCTTACTGTGCACAATAGTTTACGTTCTTTTGTCTTGACAACCCCGTTCCATGCCCTTGTCTTCTTAACATAAACCCCTTAAGTAAAAGAATAGTGCCTGTCTGTCCTCACTCATGATTTCCACACACAAGGAACCGCTCCCCCTGCAACACACATCCATTAGGCTGAAAAACTGCCTTCAGTTTCACAAAACAGTATTTGTCTTCCCTTTAGCTCTATTATTTTACGCTTTGAATTAGTTTTCTTAATGCTGATGCCATTTGGGCTAGATGTTTGTGGAAGCCCAGCATCCTACTGACACATAGGTACTGTTGCCATTTTGTTACTTATTTTATGGTGGTTTTTGTAGCTCTCTGTTCCTGTCTTCTCTCACTCCCTTCACTCATGGTTAGTTGTCTTTCTTTAGTGATATGCTCCAATACCTTTTCTTTACTTTTCACGTATTTATTACTGGTTTTGGATTTGTGGTTACCATCTGGGTTACCATCTAAGAAGCTCAGCATTCTACAGAACACAGCAGAATGGAGAGCTGGATGGATGGGGAGAAGACTACAGCTACTCCGTGCCTACCAGCATGTCTTCTTGCTGGCTGTGGAGTCACTTGATTTCTCAGTGATTAGGTGAGGTAGTGACTGCCTCTGTCACTTAGGACCCTTCCTCCAGGCCACAGAGTTCCATAAAAATGGAAGCAAGGGCAGCAGCATCCCAGAGCACACAATGTGCAGCACACAGCGGGCAGCCCACCCGTTTGCATTAAATGCTTTGCATCTACTCAGTGGCTTCCCTCCCCACTCCCGGGGGAGTAGGGGCAGGGGGAGACTCTCCTCTCTGAGTGAGGCAACTAGTGAAGGAACCAGGGTTCCCCTTACTGAAGTATAGCTCATCTGAGGCTTCCTGAGAGACCACTGTTTTCCAAGGGTTGGTGTCCTAAAGCAGTTTTGGAATAAGCTTTGTCATTTTTTTTTTTTCAAATGTAAAGTAAGAAGACACCAAGGCCATTTGCCGTTAGCTCCAGCATCAGCTGCCCTTGGTTTTACACTGTGGTAAACTCTTTTTCTGCAAGCCCCATAGATGAGGCTGGAATGGCTTCAGGCTGAGGCCAACTACAAACAAACCTGGATTAGCATTTTCAAACAGGCGAAGTATTCATGATAGAAGAAAATTCTAGCTGGAGCCCTCTCAGCCTGCCTTTAGACATTCTCCCATGCCTTTATTCTCCCTTCCAGGTGCTTATTACAATATTTACCAAAAAAGCTGAGCTTGAGCACAGGGCCTGTGAAGCTCTGAGTTGACTAGCCCGTTCTTTCGTCCGTGGTGAGGAAGAAGAAGCTGGAGCTGAAAATTAAAAAATGTTTGCTAGCTTTTTCTACACCTGCGCACCAGAGGAGACGGCAATGGCTCTTCGTTTTTCCCTTTGTTTTATTTATTTCATTTTTTCTTTCATTTTTAAATAAGTAGCATGGGGAATTGCGGACATCCAGCTGAGCTTGGGGCAACTTTAAAAGCCCACCACCAGATCCCCACCGAGATAAGCAGCCCCCACGCGGAGATGCTCCACCATCAATGAGGAGAGATGACTGAAGCTGAAGATAGGAAAGGGGAGAGATGCTTTTACAAAAATAACATAATTTGGCTCTCTGAGAAAAGAAAAGGCAAAATGCAGGTTGTGTTCCTTCTTCTCTCCCTTGCTTGCTACCCTGGGTGGATGCATTAATAGGCTTAGTGCTTATTAAGGTGAAATCAAAATGAGAGAGAGACAGAGAAACTGCATGAACAGTATTCCTAGAGACCTAAAGTTTGAGGGTTTCCAGCTGGCTCATTTGCTTCAAGAAAGGCACTTTGGGGAGTGCCGGGGCCTCTCTCTGCCTTCATTTAGCTTCAAAAGGAAGGAGGAGGGAAGAAGTCGATCGCTGATGTAGAGGATGTGATCCAAAACGATGGAAACTCTGTCAGGTTTTCACTTCAGCAAACACTTATTGAGTGATTATTATGTGCCCAGCACTGTGCTTTGTATAAGAAATATTAAAAAGGACTTAATCGTAGCTTCCCCGATTCACATCTTTATCATTTAGTCTCTCTGAGGGTGAAGCAGAACTCATGGTTGGGAAAGAAAACCTTCCACGTCCTGGATTGCTGAGACAGCCTTGGATGATTCCAATGGATCAGATGCTGGCAACGGTTAAAATGTCCTCTTGTGGGTCATTTCTGAGTCTCTGCAGTGCGGTTGCTGTGGTGATTTTAGGATCAACTCACCTACTCTAATTTGTTTATCTTTGCCTTTTATCCCTGACATCCTGCGTCTGAATTGTTTGCACCATACTGACATCACTGATGTGAAACACAAACCAAATTTCTTTCCCCTATTTGACCTCAGTTTCTCCATCTGCATAGTTCCAGAATCATCTGGTCCTAAGTCACCCGGCATCTTGGCAGAGGTTCAGTGCATTTGAAAGCCAGTAGGTGCTTGTTTCAAGTCCTCCCTGTCTGTCAGTCAAGTGTATCTGCTTAGTATCTCTGTGTCTTACGTCTGTAAAGACATTGGCGGGGGGGGGGGGGGGGTCAGGGGGGGGGAAGATCCCTGGAAATACTCACCGGCATAGTAGTCTCTTTTCTAGTAATTTGGCATTGTTTTCTTTTTATTGATTACAAAGACTTCAGGAATAGTGTGCATTTAAATTCAGGTTCAGGACAGACTGACATTGAAAAGATCTGCTAGAAATCTTCCTTTGAAAAAGAATCTGGCTATGCGGGTATTTTAAGCAGCTGGAGGTGGCCAAGTTATCTTCACTGGTTTGGTTAAGCCTAGCACTGTGTGTGTGTGTGTGTGTGTGTGTGTTTGAAAAGTTGGAATGGAAATGAAACCAGACATTTTTGCAGAAATTAAGCAATTACTATTGGCTGATATAATGTCAATTCATAAGTGACCCTTCAATACCATCAAAGCAAATCACTTGGAAATTAAAGAAAATAAGCACTTCACTGAGCAAGCAGCTGTATTTGTGTAGGTAAAGTACCCAGGAGTCACCTAACCCTGCAGCTAACCCAGACTGCAAAGAAAGGGTGCCTCACGTGTCTACCAGCCTGAGGAGGGACTCGGAAACCTCCATCACCTACGGCCAATGGGTTCTGACAGCAAAGTGAATCACTTCTGGGGAAGACAATGACTTGTTTACTTTTCACTGAATTGAAAATTGAAGATATTTCATAATAGGATCTGGGAAAATTTGCCAGATGTTTCATTCCACTGTGTTCTTCTGGCAGGTCTACAAGATATAATGCTGAGAAAGGCTAATAAATCAGGGTAGGTATGAAAAGCTTAGGGACAAAATTCATAAAAACTTGAACTGCGGGAGGACACCTTTTCCCTAGCTGCTAGAATATGAGATTTCCTTTCCTTTTTTTGGTGCTTCACAGACAAGTTAATTTAAACTCTAGATCTTACTTTTACTCGTTTCTCTGTCCTCTTTCTTTCTGTTCCAATTTTGCCAATCTGAGGATCTCTACACCACCCGGATTAGGAAAGTACCTCCTCTAAACTACTTGAAGGATGGTCACATGAAGGAAGAACCACAGCTCTGGAAATAGCTTCAATGTGAGGGAATTTTCACCTGGCCCAAGGAAAAGTACACTGGAAAAAATTCTGATGTTTTAAATAACAGCCACGTTTTGCCATGAACTAACACCAAATGGAAAGCTGGGGGCTCACTTTCCTTTTCTTTCTCTTCAGATTTTTGAGGCGCTAATGAACCGTGGCATCAACTCAAGGAACGCTGGTCCAGACTTCATAATGGTCATCTGTTACTTTGGACATAGTCCGTGTCATAGCGACTGCAATCCCTATTGTTGGAGATATCTATTACTGCATAAACAAGTCATCCTAAAACCTAGTGACTCAAAACTACAAACATATTGTCTCAAACTTCTGCTGGTCAGAAATTTGGGAGCGGCTTAACTGGGTGGTCTAGATCAGGATCTCTTGTGAGGCTACAGGAGGCTGACTGAGGCTACAGGCCATGAAGGTGTGACCGGAGCTAGAGGATAGCGCACGCACACTGTGGCTGACAGAACGTTAGTTCTTTACCGTATGGACCTCTCCACAGGCTGCCTGAGGGTTTTCATGGCATGGCAGCTGGCTGCCCTCAGAACAAATGTTCCAAGTGAGAGAATGAAAAAAACAAACAAAGCCACAGGACCTTCTATGGTCTATTCTCCGAAGCCCCACTGTGTGCTTTATTCTATTTGTTAGAAAGCACTAAGTCTAGTCCATACTCAAGGGGAGGAGAAATAGTCTCTATCTCTGAAAGGGAGGAGTATCAATGAGTTTGTGGACATATCATCATCTTACTGATTGAACAGAATTTCTAATTTGTGCAGTCGATAGGGCAATATCAATAAACACCATGCAAAATTTAAAAAAAAAAAAAAAAAGGAGAAAGGAAAGAGAAAAACACCACTCTACTCATATCACTCTTCATTCTGCTCCACCGACTTCCATCCCAAGCTCCATCCCACTCCTTATCCCATTCTGACCCTGCTCAGGGCTTTAGTTAGTTGCTGAAATCTTACAACGTTGAGATCTCTCAACTTTTTAGGGAAAAGAACCCAACAGAGGCAGAGGCCCAGGTACCCCTAAAGTCCGGGTAAAGTCCTATGGAAGCCGAAACACTATGGAATCAGAGGACAAAGGTGAAGCAATAACGTAAGGAGGAGAGAAATTCTCACAGAGGCGATCCTTTTTACCTGCTGTCTCCCGGAGTTCCAGGAGGTGTTGTTAAGACCTCCCAGAGGATCCCCTCTTCTAATGATGGCCACCGTGTCTGGCTTCTCCCTCATCCCTCCTCTGCAGCTCCTGTGAGCTTCCGGGGCGCAGTACTTCCGGCCTGCCCTACGCGATAATCACAGTACTAAATCACTCTCTGCCCGTTATTATCCAGAGTTTGCCCATGGACATCTTTATGTCCCACCAGGAAGTCTGTTCTGATCAGCCGTGCACCGACTTCCTTTCAGACTTACAACAGGCAAGAAAAGTGGCTTCGGGGACTAGCAGCTCACAGGGCGCAGTCATCCTAATGGCCTTCTCACTCGGCTACCTGCTCCTCCTTCCCAAAGGGAACACCAGTTAGTGTATGTGAGCCAGAGAGTCTGGCTGAGCCAACCTATTACTGTTTTATATAAAGCACTTACTGAATTCCTAGAGGGAAGAGGAGTCTCCAAGGGGGATTTGTCTCATTAAACTGCTGCCTGCTTTCCAAGCAGCCAGAGAGGATCTAAAAGGTGAGGAGCAGAGAGGCAAGACCTCTGTGGATCTTGGTGATGTTAATGCACTGACCTCTGGGCATGTGGGCGGTGTCAGGGGGAAGATCTCTGAGGAGAAAACGAGAAATGTGCTTTCCTCCTTTGTCCCATTTAATGGAGTTGAAGAAGAAACAAAGACATTTTTATAGAGTGATAAAAATATGTCCAGTATCAAAGCTTCTGGGTTCCCGTACCTAAAAATGCTTTATGATTTATTCTTTTCTTTCTTTCTTTCTTCCTTTCTTTTCCATAAAGAAAGTTCTCCTTCTGTCTCTGCCCTATAGAATTCTCTACTTAGCCTTCGATAGATAAAGAAAATGGCTTCTGAAGATGTGGTCTTTTAAAAGCTTGGAGAAGAAAGAACAGAAATTTCTTTAAAAGGCCTCTGGCCATGATGTCTTTTAACTCCAGTTTAGAGGAACCATTCACAGGAACCCTCTGGAAAAAATGGCTTTTTGCTAAGAAAGCACCCCGGAAATCAAACCAACTCCCAGGCTGACAGGATACTGTCTGCAGAGAACGTGGGGATTGCATTTGCAATGGTTTCCAGAGAAGACTGATGCCCTTGGATGCAGCGGATGCTGGGTGTTAGATCATTAGGGACTTCTTTCTGCTGCTGAGGCTAAGTCTGCAGGAAGAGGAGAAGGAAGCCCTTTGGCACAGCAAAGGAAATTGGGGCTTGACTTCTGAACACCGTCCTGCCTGACGGGGGCTGGGAAGCTCTTATGTGCCCCCCTTCTTAGCTCTTCAACACTGAGTGGGGCTGTCCAGTTCTCCTCCCTCTTCTGGGCGGGGGGCAGTTTACTGACTTTCCTTTCCCAGGGTGTAATTGTTTTCCTTGGTAACAGTGCCTAGAGCCAGGCATTAGGGCTGAAAGCAAGTACTCCAACACTCCATTAGGACATTTGAAATGAGCTGTGGCCATCTGACTTGCTCTGCTTGCTTAAATCTGTGTGGAAATAATTGTGCCCCTTTCTGTTGACGCTTTAAGACTTACTAAACCACCTCTTCTCTTACCTGCCAAGGTGACTGGCAGTGGTCTGGTGATGGCTGCTTCCAGAATGAGGAAGACTTGGAGCAGAGCCCCTACCAAATCCTTGATGGACATACAGGGAGTAAGAAACATGCTTTTATCATTATAAGCCACTAAGATAATTGCCTTGTTATTGTAGCTTGGTCTATTCTGTTCTGTCTGACTCTCATAATCTCCTCTGGGAAGAGGGGGGCTTCTAGCTGCCAACAGAAAGAATCTATGTTCCTAGTTGGTAAGAACATCTCTACAGATGACTGTTTGGGGAAAAAAAAAAAAATCCTTTTCACCTCCAGTCTGGGAAATATATATATATTATCTAGGCCACAGGAAAGAACGAGGTTTTCATAAAAATTCAGTTGTATATATTTTCACTATGGAATTAGTTGTAGAAATTAACCCCCTTTTTTTCCTATTGCTTTGTTAAAGTTTACCATTAAACTAATCTGTGCTTCTTTCCAGGCGTGTGTGCAACCTCCAGCCCATACAGGATGTGAAGGTATGCTATTCCCACTTCCTATCTGAATGCATTTTAACCCTTGAACAGAATTGGGTGGAGGAGCAGGAGCCGATCTTGCTTCAACAGTGATAAACCCTGGCAGCATCCCTGTCTAGGACATAAATATTTTCTTAACGGACTTTTACATCTGTCTCTACAGGAGACACTTTGGGAAAGATCTTCTTTAGGACCCTTAAGAGAAAACAGAGGGTTGTAAGCAGTTGCCTATCGGACTGTATTCTTTTCAGACGACAAGTAGGAAGTAGTGTGTCTAAAAGTCTGTACAGTAAGGTTCGGTATACAAAAGCTATGATTATGAAGAAGGTTGTTTTACAAACGGGGAAACCCCTTGGATATGTGGGGAACTGTTGGCCAGGGTTCCTTAGGACAGAGCTTCAGGCAGGGTTTAGATGCTGACACTTCACCTGGGTGGGTATGATTCCAGGGCCTAGGGAGTCAGGCAAGGGAAGCAGGCAGAACAAGTCAAAGGTGGTGCTTTCTGAGCAGGCTGTGGCTGCACAGGAAAACACGGCTGGTGAGAAAACAAAGGCTCAGGGGATGTCATGAGGAGCTATCTTCCAACAATCTGTTGGGGGTGGGTGCAGAAGCAGAGTTTTCCTCTTGGCTTCTTTCTGCATCCTGCCTCTTACTGGATAGGTATTGTCTTACTGGCTGTTAATCCTACCAGCCTCACCCCCTACACACACGCGCGCACACACACACACACATTACCAGGTTGTATTAGCCCTTCAGAGAGAGGGTCAAAGCCACACCTCATCCCCTGGTGTTTAGCCCCAGCTGAAGAGGGCCTGAACTTCTGCGGATCCAATAAAGTCTATATAGGGCACCTGAGCTGCTGCCAGCGGTGAGAGAAAACAGGCTGGCAACAGCCAGGGCTCATCCCTGAGCGAAATCCAAGACCTCAGGACACAAAGAGATCTGGAGAGGAGCATAAAGTGAGTCCGAAATAGGTGCTTGGTATTTAATTGAAAGAAGTATAGGTCTACCTGGAGCCAATGGTGAGAGAGTCCTTGTGATTTTATTATATGTGGACAATTAAATGCTTGTAATTGTAGATGGCTGACAACTTGTTTTGGAGAGCTGTGGAGCTTCTCGTGGGAAAGCAGCTGGATGAGGTTGAAGGTGAAGATATTACAAGCTGCTTCAGAAGGGGTGTACCTGGAATGCCCAGAATGTTGAAGCCTCTGTGAGGGTGAGATGTGAATCAGTTGTGCAAGTACATGTACTCAAAAAAACAAGAAAAACCAGGGTCCCCTGAGTGGCTCAGTCGGTTAAGCCTCTGACTCTTGATTTTGGCTCAGGTCATGGTCTCAGGGTTCTGAGACTGAGCTCTGAGTCAGGGTCCATGCTGGGTGTGGAACCTGGTTAAAATTCTCTCCTTCTCTCAGAAAGAGAAATTAAGGAGTCAATCCCATTTACAATTGCACCCAAAACCACAAGATACCTAGGAATAAACCTAACCAAAGAGACACAGAATCTATACTCAGAAAACTATAAAGTACTCATGAAAGAAATTGAGGAAGACACAAAGAAATGGAAAAATGTTCCATGCTCCTGGATTGGAAGAATAAATATTGTGAT
>NC_081569.1:65871123-65989828 GCF_022355385.1 Mustela nigripes | reverse complement strand
GGGGGGAGGGGGTTTGGGAGAAGGGGGTGGGATTATGGACATTGGGGAGGGTATGTGCTTTGGTGAGTGCTGTGAAGTGTGTAAACCTGGTGATTCACAGACCTGTACCCCTGGGGATAAAAATATATGTTTATAAAAAATTAAAAATTAAAAATTAAAAAAAAAATTCTCTCCTTCTCTCTCTGCACCTCCCCCTTCACGGGCTCACTCTTATGCTCGCTCTTTCTCTCTCACTAAAATAAATAATAAAAACAAAAACAAAACAGAAAACCGAAACTGAGGCATTAGGCTACTGGCAATTGAAATAATTTTGAATAGTAGGTTATGCTAATAATACTTGGTACCAGAATCATCCAAATAGCTAAATAGTGGATGTCATATACACCTATGAATATGCTTTCTTAGAATGCTTTCCAAGATGCAAGATGATCTGGAAGTAAATGTCTTTATGGTCACATGTCTTTGGAATTGCTACATGCATTGCCTTGTCATGGGATGCTTACGTAAGACAAGGCTCCAAGATGTCTTATTGTAAAGCCGCCTGCTTAACATAGCATTCATTTCCCAAACTGATTTCATCATAGGTTACTCCCTTCTGCATTAACAAGTGTCCACCTTCCAGGGAACTGGAAATCCTTAGAGAACACTTAGGCAAGCTCTCGACTTTTGAGAAAGGCCATGTAATTTGGTAGAAATTCAGGCAGCTAAAAGCCTGAGAATTGTGCTCTAGGACCACGGCTGACATTAAAGCTCTGTGACTTTAAAATCAAGTCACATAACCACGCTTTTCCTCTGTTTCTTTGTTTTCCAAATAGAGGAGCCTTACACGGTAACAAGTAGTTGCAAGTGAGCAGGTTACAAGACCCAGAAAGACCTGATCGAGGAATGGATATGAAGGTATTTTGGAAAATTAAAAGGAAAGGAAAAACAAGTGAACTGTCTGCTTTTCAAATGAATGTTTGAACGGCCCAGGATTGATTCAATAAGCACCCCCTTTACACGGATGAGCCCTGCGCTGCTCCGAGCAGCCTTTGCCTTTCTCAAGAGGCTTTCATACAGTTCCGTGAATGCTGGGAGACACGAAGAGAGTGGTTGCCGGGGTGCAATAAGAAAGCCCTCCTCCCAGCTTTCACCAAAAAGTAGGTGCTTATATTGTGGCGTCCAAAACCCGGTCTTTGAAGACGCTAAGTGCTGAATAAATATCACTAAAACCGGGCTTAGCTCCTCTGCTTTGGAGGCAGAAAGTGAGTAATTGCCTTCAGGGTCCACCCCATCCGCATATCTCTTCTGCATGCTCCTTCTGGGTGGATATGGAAAGATTGTGGATCATCAGCTCCTAAAATGGCTAAACAGGAAGAAAAAGGGGCTTTCCTCTAGGCTTACCTTCTCCCTCTCTCCTCTTGACAGAGGAGTAAACTGAGACCAACATCTACACAAACTTATCCTCCGTCCACATGAATGCTGGTCAGGGTCCTGGACCCAGTTCCCCTTCCTTCCAAGCCAGTAATCCTCCCATACAGCACGTAGCCTCATTTTCTCTTCCCCAAGTGATCTGAAAACTTTACTACCAAAGACCCACTAGCCCCTGAAATATAAATGAACCACAGAGGAAATTTGTTAGGATCACATAGAGCTTCCAAAGGGCAGCCGTGCTGCAAAACAGTCTGTCTACCAGTTAAAATGGCTTTTCTAGAAGGGGACTATATGGAATGACAGATTGAGGAGAAATGAGCTGAATTGGGTTGGGTTTCTTAGAAGCAGAGCCTGACACAGGATAGGGCAGGGGAAGAAGCCTAGCAAGGATGTGGTCTTGCGTAAGGCCTCGTCGCCTTGGTCTCGTTTGTGGGAGAAAGGTTCTGGAATGCATGCTATATAGAACACATATCTCCTTTCAGGCTAGGAGGTCACCTTTCTCTAGCCCATGTACATCGGGTATTGGCTGTAGGCCTCTAGGGAGGGAGTTTATCTTCCTAGGGGAGAACTTCTGTCCTCTGAGGGTGGTTCTCTGGAGAAAGGGGGCAGCTGTGAGTCATTAGCGGCCACCTCTCCCAGCAGGTTGGGTTTGGGCACTGTTAAGGGAATCTGAGTCTGTCCCCACAGCATCTGCACAGGAGCAGAGTGTGGGTACGGGAAAGGGAAAAGGTTTACTAGTAGGCAGAGAGAAAAAGTCAGGTTTAATGTCCTTCCCTTGGAGATGGGTATTTGTTCAGACCCATCAGAGCTGGGTGGAACAGGCAACTAAGCGAAGGCATCAGAGGAACATGTTCATCTTTGTTGTGGTCATGGTCAGAGAGGAAGGGCCCCCTCAATTTCACATTCCCTTTGGGTTTTTTCTGTATTTCAACTGTGATATTCTAAACAAAGAAAACAAGGAGAAGGAAAGGTGTAATGATATCTCTCAATGCATTGGCAGCCATCCTTGATCCTCGTGCTGCCCAGAGAAGCCATCCAGAGCTTTCCCATCTGCAGAGGAGGAAGACAAACATGGCAAGGACTCACAGAATAAACGTGAGGTGTGGTGCTCTCCTACCCTGATAAATTAGGAAGCATTTCTCTCATCTCCTTTCTCAGTTCTCTTTGGTATGTGAACTTGTGGTTCCAGTCCAGAGGAGTAGATGGAGATGGCAATCTTTATTTGCATGATCATGGGTCAACAGTTCTTTACAAAGAACAAACCTATTCTTATCATACGAGGAAGAAAATATTAATTCTTTGCTTTGGAGAGATTGGGCCACAGTGCTCTGTCACGGCACGTTATTGTTGGGAAGGCTTTAGGACAATTCTTGTCCAACTTCCTCATTGTAAAATGGGGGAAACCGAAGCCAGAACAATGGAAATGATTTCACTAAGAACACAGAGCTAGTTAATGACAGAAACTTTATGTATTGTTCTTTAGAAACAGGCAAACAAATCAACCCATGAGGCTTCTATTGGATGCCAAGGTACCCCAACTTCTGCTGGAAGCCAAACACTCCAAGTTGACTAGGACCCAGTGGTCATCTTCTCAGAAGGCACCCTGGACCATGAATGCTAATGGAACACAGTATGTGCTCCACGTGAAATCCTCGGGATGCTGATATCGATCCTCAGGGGGTACCGGGGGGGGGGGGGGGGGGCAGATGTAATGAGGAGTTCTGGCCGAGGAATTTGGGGGAAGCCTTTGCAGAGAAGGGGATATTTATGTTGGAACTGAGAAGGACGAGTCACATTTTGAAATTCAGGAAAGGGAATAAGAAGAAGGGTTATGAAGACAGCCTTAACCAAGTGGACAGCCTCAATGAAGGCAGAGAGAGAGGAAGGACTGGATTTTTTAGGGGAATGGGCAAGTGGATCTGAGTCTCACACTAGGAAGCTGGAATGGACTCCAGAGGAGGAACGCTGTGTGAGCCCTGGTTTGGAAACCAAGCCTGGAATGGGAGGGAGGACAGAAGGGAAAGAATAATACTGAACTGCCAAGGCAGACTTGACTTAAGAGCAGAGATTTGAAAAACAAAGGTCAGAGCCTCTTAACTACAAAATCTCTCTCTGGCCCTATCCAGAACCCCTTTTCAGCCCTGATGCTTAAAATTCACTGTTGAAGTTGATTTCTTTGGGTATTGACAATGTCCTTGTCTTAAGTCAGCTCTATTAAAATGTAACGCTCCTGAGTGAGATGAGTAAAACGCTTCAGGTAATACTTTTGGCAATTTGTCGACAACTAGATGACAGCTGGCTGAACACAAGATCTGGAGAAAGGAAAACAAAGGAGGCACACGCGGGGGAGGAAGCCGTGTGGCAAGAAAGAGCGAAAGGTGTGGAGAGGGGAGGCTTCGCAATAGTGCCTCCAGCAGGCCCCGCCTGAGAACAACAGGTGCAGACCAGATACGGGGGCAAAAGGAACTGTGTTTGGTCTCAAGTTTGATGAGTGGTGCCCTGGGCCCAGTTCGGAAGGCGAACACAATTTGTGTTCAGCCAATGGCCGTCAGGAATGAGGGTGTGGCTTCCGAATAGTCCACTTTATTTGGTTTGGAGGGAGAAAGAAGGCGTGCAGCCAGCCTCACATAAGACTCCAGTTTCTCTTCCACTTCTGGGGAAACATGAGGAAGGCGACCCCAAATTTGGATATTCTCAGACCCTGTTAGGAATCTGCTTGTACAGCCTGCAAACAGGTACAGACTTTCCCCGAAACTTGCTCATCTTTCTACAGGGTATGCATGGTAATTCTCTCCAAATTTGGATTGGATGGCCCACTCATTCTCTAATAACTGAAATGTCACCTAGCTCGCAGTGAGACAGCTAAAAAGTTGGAAAGTGAACTGGCAGAGTACAGAAAAGAAATGGAAGAGGAAAATCAAACCAGAGAAGACATCCACATAAAGAAAATACAAAGAGTAAGAAGTTGGATGGAAACATTGTCAAGGACATGGATAACACACCTGAAGGAATTATCATCTTGGAATCATAAGATACAATTTTAGAAAATAAAGTGAGAACAATACAGTGAAAACTATGAAAGGCAGAAGGTATACAAAGGCTATCATACATACATGAAAGTAGATGTCTATTTTGTAGGTGTTACGAACTGAGTGGTTGTGTCCCCCCTCCCCAAATTCATATTTCGAAGCCCTAATGCCTAGTGTGACTGCATTTGGAGATGCACCTCTGAGGGGGTAATTAAGGTTAAAATAAATTAGGTCATAAATGTAGGGCCCCGATCCAATAGTGTGTGCCCTTACAAAGAGGAGACCCCAGAGATCTCGCACTCTGTCTCTGTTTGTCCGTCTCGCTCTTGCTCTCCACCATGTGAGCACACGGTGAGGAGATGCCCATGAGCAAGCCAGGAAGATGCTTGCCAGAACCGAGCCCTGGTGACACCCTGATCTTATACTTGCAATCTCCAGAATTGTGAGAAGTGTTAACTTAACTGTCACTTAAGTCACACAGTCTGTGGTATTTTGTTACAATGGCCCAAGCTCACTTACACAAGAGGTGAGAAAATTTAAGGCACAAAGAGATTAAGTAACGTAGCCAAGTTCACTTAGAAGGTCAGCGGCAGAGCTGATGTTTGACACCTGCCGTGTGGTTCCGGGGTCCGTGTTCTAAACTGCTGTCCTTTATAGCCTCTCATGGGGTACAAAACAAATGGAGTCTGAAAATATTCAGAGATATGATTAAAAATAAGTTTCGCTGAAACGTTAGGAGGAATGGTCAAATACCGCATGGCATTTACTGTGGGTTTGGCTATATAGAACTGCTGACAACAGAAAACCTGATAGTGATCTCCATCAAAGTAACTCATGATAAAGGATTTTTAAAAAAGAATTTTCTGGCACCCAAGCAAATCATAAGTATGAGAAGAATATGAGTGACCTCACACTACTCCATGACAACATTTAATGATAAGCTACATTGACCACTGGTGAAAAATCCATATGAAAAGTAATTCTGATTGCTTTATTTTTATGTTTACCTTAATTTATACTTTTAGCCCAAACAATTGCATATATTATGTGAAAATTACATTTTATGTTAATTTTTTTCTCACTACTGTCAGCAGAATACAAATTATGTGAAAATCTCCATTATAAGAACATAATGTGTGACTTGGCTAAAATACCAAAAATAAATACCTAATACTTCATAAATTATGTATGTACTTGATCACTTATTTAAACCTCAAAACACATCAGTCAGAGCAAAAATAATTATATTCAATTCTCTGTGATTTTCACCAACTTTTAGCCATATGCAGAAACTATAGTTTTACACATTTTTTAGTTTTATCATTATGAAGGTATATTTGTCAAAGTAAGAGGAGAAAGAGAATTTCATTTAACAGCATTTATAACACTTAAATATTTAAGCACAGGTTAAGTGAGTTTTTATTTCACTGTTGCCTCAGACCTCACAAAAGTTAGGGCCAAATTGACTAGCATAAATAATAATAATCATGAAGTAGAGAGAAAGAGCAGGATGCTGATTTCCTTATAATTTATACGAGAGAATCGATAAACACTATTGAAAGTCAAAAAGGAGGTTTTATGGGGGGGAAAAAAACCCCACAACTCTCAATCTGTAAATGCTCTCCGTAATATTCCCTTTCAAATTTTAAGCATATTTTAGAAATTAAAAAAAATATCTGAAGACCAATATGTTTGTTTTATTGGCTTTTATCCTTTTAACATTTGGGTAAGTTAAACTTAATACATTTTAATAAAAATATCTTTTAGAAATTAAAAAAAAATCTGAAGACCAATATGTTTGTTTTATTGGCTTTTATTCTGTTAACATTTGGGTAAGTTAAGCTTAATACATTTTAATAAAAATAGCTTGTCTAGTAACTTTTGTGAAATTTGTTTTCCAACCCCGTTTCTTCCATTTATATATAGATTGCTGGAATGACATTTCCCAAAGTTCCCTGACACCTCTATAAGGGGTTATTTCTACTGGGGTGCCTTCACGAAGTTTTTCCCTTTGTCTTTTATACTCTATATTGCTTGATTTTACCCCCAGACTGCAATCATTTTCTCAAAAGAAAAAAAAAATCATGAAAGTGCATGTGTATATATGTATTTAGAGAAAACAAAGATGATTGTATTAGCTCCATCTCCCAGGACACAGTAATCGTTCCACAATTTGTTGGATTGGGGTTCCCTGGTTTGATGATATCAGCCTATGTCATCTCATTTAGATTCCATCTGAGCTAATTTGCATCAGCCTTGTTGATTTGCATAGCACCATATGCTGCCCCGACTGAATCTTTGCACAGTATGAAATAATTCCTTTTGACAGGATAACCACTATTACAGCAGGTAGGCCAAACTGGGGGAAGACTGTAATCAAATTAAGGATGCAGTAACTAGACAATTAGGTTTACCCTACCACCAAATGCTGGCACTAATCTGTTCAAGGTATCTAGAGAGCGTTTGGTTGGAAATGGCTCAAGGGCCACTTAGAACATTACTGCAGTGGGAACAGGAGACCTCCTGAAGATCCTTATTCATAAGCTGTTTAGGCCTTATTGGTGGTGTTAAGTCCTGATTTTTGCCATATTTTGAAAAATGAACATTTAATCCACGCCTCAAAACCCAAAGGTATAGACCCAGGACCAAGAATGCAACTACAAGTTGGCTTTTCTGTTTAGCCCAGTGACTTCATGTGTTAGTTTAATAACCACGTGTATCAATTTTAGTGTCATAGGTTAATGTTTGGTTAGCTGACCAGAAGATACAGTTGCATACTCTGGAATGTAATGTTCACATGATCTTTCCTGTGCTACAAACCTGCCATCTTCCCTCTGCCTCACTTTTGGGCTGTCCAAAAGCAAGCATTTCAGTAAGGTGCAGAGTGTGGATATGATTTTACAGTTATCTCATAGAAAATTCCTGCTCAAGCGGGCAGGCCCAGGACTCTAGTAATCCCTTTACATTCTGAAACCTCACCTTTTCCCTTGATCAGCATGAGGCACTTGACCCCTAGATTCTCTAGAAAATTGCCTCCCTCCCCAATGCGTGCAAGTGCACAGAGCTGAGCCCCTCCCCCTGCCCCCCAAGCCAAACTGAAGTGTCTGAGTTGAAAAATTTACCCTGGAAATGATGGGAAGGGAGATGTCAGAGTTCTGTTGGACATCTCTGGGGGTGAACAAAGCTTCTGTTCCCCAGGGGGCTGAGCCATTCTGTAGGATGCCATAGAGGTGAGAATGCTTTTCCACATCTCCTAAGTTTGAAGAAAAAAGCTCAAGGGTATAACTGTGGGGTCTGATAGCTTTTTTATAACCTGGGTCTTTAGGAACAGTCAATTAAGGTTTACCTGCTGGAGCATTTTGCAGAACAAATCAATATCTCATTTATTAAAAATTAAGAACCCATAAGCTTCAAATACACAAGTGAAAAAGCAAGGGGGCCGTGTAGCAATGAAGGCTTGGAGGACTATGCAGCTGGGGAGGGGGAAGCACAGCATACATTTATGATTTTAAATATACCACAAAGTTCAGAGTGTTGTCATGCGGTACTGCATGGCATTCGCATAATCAACTTTCCTTGCTTTTAGTTTATGAGCTATGAGCTGCAGTTAGGCTTGATTTGTATTCTGTTTCTTCCAGATCACAGGCTCCAGCTCTGAAAGCAGGAGGAGTTAAAGAAGTGACTCCCAGAGGCTGGAGAGGGTAAGCAGACTACCAGCCTTCTTCGAAATTGCATAGGAAACAAAAAACATGGCCAGGTGGAGGTTTTTGGTTTTGTTTTTTTTTTTTTAAGATTTTATTTATTTATTTTGAGAGAGACAGAGAGTGCATGAATGGGAGGAGGGCAGAGGCAGAGGGAGAGAGAGAATCTCAAGCAGACCCCCTGCTGAACACCGAGTCTGGTGCAGGGCTCGATCTCAGGAGCCTGAGATCATAACCTGATCTGAAATCAAGAGTGGGACGCTTAACTGACTGAGCCACCCAGGTGCCCCAATGGAGACTTTTCTTATTGAACTTTCCACTTATAAAGTTTGATTGGGTCTCTTCATCCAAAACCAGCCCCACCCCCAGAAAACAGTTCCTCTCCCCACCCCATACCGTAACTCTAACAACAGGCCATTGACATTCCACAGATGCTCTTGCCTGCCCATTGGACAGCTCAGTCGCTGATTGGCTCATCCTATCAGTACCTGTAGCCACAAGTTCTCAAGTTTGTTTGTGCATTTGAATCACCTGGAGAGTTTCAGAAAACACCCAGGCCTTGGTCCCTCCCACCTCACAAAAATTCTGATATAATTGGTATGGGGCACGGGCTGGGTATTGATATTCTTAAATGCCCTAAGTAATTCTGATGTGCGGCCAAGTTTGAGAACCACTGAAAAGATTGTTGCTTCTCACAATATGGTGCTCAGACTGGCAGAATCAGGATCCCCCTGGAAGCTTGTCTTTCATCACCTTAATCCATTGTCTCTGGGCTCTACCTGTCCCCTGACAGGTCTCCCTGCTGCCAGCTTTGCTCTTCATACAGAAGCAGGCTGATCATTTCAGAAACTTTTCTCAGATGTTCACCATTACTCTCTCCCTATTGAAAAACATTCCAATGGCTTTTAGAGAAGATCCGAACAGGGCATTGTGAACTTTGGCCTCTGTCTTCATCTCTGACCCCGCTTCTTCCTCGTTTCCTCTACTCCCGTCACAGGAGCTCATCTCATCTGTGGGCCTCCATACTGCCCCTTTCCTCCATCCACAACTCTCTTCCCCCAGGAAATGGCATGGCTGTCTCCCTCTACTCAAGGCTAAACTCAAGGGTCTTGTCCTCAGAGAGGTCCCCCCCTGACCTCTTCTCAACTTTTAATACTCCAAAGTCTAGGCCTATCACTATGTAATTTATCTTGTTAATGTATCCGCCCCTCCCATTGTTCCTTGGTACCTATCACCACCAGAATATAAATTCAGGAGAGTAAATACCTTGTCTGTTTTGTTTCTTATATAACGGGCCTCTCATAAATCAAAGAGAATGGTGACAGGAAATATCACCTATGCTATCTCCATTTCCATATTAATCCATTTAGTTTTATAAAGGATATAAACAAAAAGAGTTGGCAAAACTAGCTGTGTAGGTTTGGAAAAATCCATAGAAATAGACCCATATTTGAGCCATCAGCCATAACCCCCAGCCAGCTGGGGACCACGTGATACAGTGGGAATGAATCACGACTGCTCTCTGCTCTCTTTTTTCAGCCCTGACTGCATGCTGTGCAGCCTATGAACCCTATTCAGTTCTATGATGTTTTCCCACATTTCTTGCCACCCAGAGGAATCACATTCAATTTGCCACTCCCTCCTCATCTGACATCCATATGCCACAGAAGACACACCTGGTAGGTGTCCTATTATTTCTCCTTTCATTTTACCTTTATGATAGCCTCATACTACTTGATGGCAAAAAATACAAATAATCCAACTTAAAAATAGGCAGAGGACTTGAATAGAGAGGTACATGAAAAGATGCTCAACATCATTAATCATCAGGGAAATGCAAATCAAAACCACAATGAGATATCACCTCACACCTGTAAGAATGGCTATCATAAAAAAAAAAAAAAGAAGTAACAAGTGTTATAAGAATATGGAGAAAAATAATCCTTGTGCAATGTTGGTAGGAATGCAAGCTGGTGCAGCCACCATGGAAAACAGTATGGAGGTTCCTCAAAAAGTTGAAAATAGAGCTACCCTCTACCCAGCAATTCCACTGCTTGGTCTGTATCCTAAGAAAATGAAATCACTATCTTGAAGAAATGTCTATACTCCTGTGTTCATTGAAGCACCATTCAGAATAACCAAGACATGAAAACAACTTGTGTCCAGTGACAGATGAATGGATAAAGAAGATGTGGTGTCTATATAGACAATGGTATATTATTTGGCCATAAAAAGGAGAAACGCCTGACATTTCTGACAACATGGCTAGACCATGGGGGCATTATGACAAGTGAAAGAAGTCAGAGAAAGACAAAAACTGTTATGATATTATTTATATATGGAATCTAAAAAAAAAAAACCCAAACTCGTAGAACAGAGGGTAGAATTGTTGCCAGGGCCTGGGGGAAAACGAGAAGATGTTTGTCCAAGAGTACCAACTTCTAGTTATAAAGTAAGTCCTGGGGATCTAATGTACAGCGTGGTGACCATAGCTAACAATAGTGTGTTATATACTTGAAAATTGCTTAGAGAGTAGATCTTAAATGTTGTCATACACAAAAAATAGTAATTATGTGGGGTGATGGTGTGGTGGTTATTTCAGAATATATGCTTGTATCAAATCATCACATTGTACACCTTAAACGTATACAGTGCTTCTATGTCAATTAGATCTCAGTGAAGCTGAGGAAAGTTCTTTCATGACTCGGGGATATTTTATATGTTCAACCTACACAATGACCCATGGTCTTTTCCTCAGTCATTATTTTCTTATCAAAAGATGAACTAACTTCATCATGTTATCCAAGAGATTTAGTTTCATACAAGGAATGGTTAAATTGGTTACTAATATTTTTCTCTCCTTCTCTACACGTACACACATTACAGATTCACACATAAATATCTGTGGTTTCCCGATATGTCCTCTCTCCCATGGGAGCATTTGATCAATAAGGTTATTCTTAATCAATAAGGTCATTTTAAACAACTTATTCTCTTCTTGGTGCTATAGTTGTTGATCTTAAATATTACAAGATTTTTTTTTTTTTACCTTTATGAGAAAGTCATCTTACAAAGGAGGAAGGAGAGAAAAGAAATTTTTTATTTTTTATTTTATTTTATTGCCACGAGGTGTGTTTTATTTTCATTAAACATACACATAATTTGCTACAATATCCCAGGGGCAAACTGGAGAATACGGCAGTCCGACTGGGGGGGACGGTCCCCTCAGAGATGTGCAAGTCGGTGGCATGGGCATGGAGTGCCCGGGTTCACAGGGCAGCTTGTCGCTCCTATCTATCTTGCGGGTGGCTCTTCTAACTCCACATCACGACTGGGGTGTCTCGAAGATCACGGGAGCAGGGAATCCTCTAGGTTCTTAGGAAATTTCACTCCACTTCTCCTGCTCAGTGGTCTCCTTGGTGGGCAGGGTGTTCTCCTGCGTCTCCGTTTTCTTCAGCTTGGCCTTATTGAAGCTGGCCCCCCACCCCCCTCACCCCCGTCCCTCTTGAGGTCTGCCGTTTTCTTAAAGTGATCCGTGGAGTTCCGCTCCGAGCCCAGCGCCTGGCGCTTCCTCTCATGGGAGCCTCTTGCTGCAGCCAGAGACCGAGAAGAGAAAATATCAAACACAGCAGTGCCTCAAGTCCATGGGAATTCACAACTGTTAGTAAAATCTTATCGCATCAATGGAAACTGAGGTACACTATTACTCAAATTGGAGTTTAAGATCATCTCAACTGATGATAGATATGTAATAAAGCAAGTGTATTAAAAATGTCAGTGCTGGGGTGCCTGGGTGGCTCAGTCAGTTAGCATCCACCTTGGGATTTTAAAGGCTTGGGTAGTGATCTTGGGTAGTGATCTTGGATTTTAAAGGCTTGGGTAGTGATCTTGGGGTCATGAGATTGAGCCCTGTGTCAGGCTCTGCACTGGCTGTGGAGCCTGCCTAAGATTCTCTCTCCCTCTCCATCTTCCCCTCCAATCCCATGCTCTCTCTCTCTGTCTCTCTTTAAAAAAAAAAAAAAGTCAGTAGTATATTATCCTGCTAGATACACAGTTGTTCACAGTAACATTCTTCCCAGTTGGTTGTATGCTTAAAATTTCAACACAAAAAGCTGGAGGAGGAGGAGGGGATGGAGATGGAAGATGAGATCGTCAAACAGCTTCTCTTTATTTTCCCCCTTCACCAAAGTACTATTTATAGTGAAATGTGGTATTCATATCTCTGAAAAATAAACTAAAAGGGAATAAGCAGGACATGATTAGAAATAATGCCTCCATTAAAATTTCCATCTTTTTCAAGTCTCAGGTTTAATTTATGCACTTATGACCCAGGGGAAGAAAGGGTCTTGGGGTGCTCAAGTCCTTTCTAGCCTGAAGCAGGAGCACTTTGTGGATGCCCCAGGGACCTCTTCAAAAGCCTGTAACTGGAGCTCAGGAGGACCTCCTGCACCTCCAATTGGGACTGAAACACACACTGTCCACGTGGGGAAGAAGGTAAAGGAGGAAGAAAGGAAATAATAACTTTGTAACAGTCTGCTACTGTTTTTACTTTTCCTTTTGCTAATTCAGATGTCAGTAGCAAGCTGATGTTTTATTTTAATTCTGTTCACTAAAAGAGAGAGAGAAAGGAAAGAAAATAAATAAGAAAGGAAAGAAGAGGAAAAGGAAAAGACAAAAAAAAAAAAAAAAAAGGTCCGCCTACATAACGAGCCCATCTCGGGTTTCTCCAGCCAGGGAACACAAGCAATTTGATCTCAATGGCTGCAAGCCCCTCACACGTTTAACTGTGTTACCCCAACCCAGCCCCATTTCCAGGGTAACCGGTCTTTATGATTCATCCTACTGCTTTCTAAACTTGTACTGTCTCATGAAGAGGGGGCAGTCCTGCCCTGAGGTTTCTAGGAAGGGACAGTTCTGATTCTAGAACACAACTCTTGGCCCTCTTTCTGTTGCTTGAATCCTGTAGAAATTGAAAACGAATTGTTCTCCACGTCAAGACATCCAGGGAACTGGCATGCTACCTGGCGCCTAGGGACCCGAGATCCTTATCGGAAGGGGAGGGTGGAGCCAGGAATGTGGAGGGTAGAAGACAGGATTTCCTGCAGAAATTCAGCTTGAGTCTCAAAATACCACTGGAACTAGTAACACGGCTCTTTCCCTCTTCCTCGTCCCTACCCACCAGCAGCCCACGCAGGAACAGCTCCTCAGGGATCCAGGTCTGAGGTGGGAAGGCACTTGTATTGCACAGTCAGGAGGGCTGCGGGGACCTAGCTGCGGTCTGAAGGGATGTGCCCGCTGTGTGCAGGGCAGCCCCTTCAGAAAAAAAGGGGAGACAATGACTTCACTTCTAGCCTTGAAAAAGAGTAAGGTTCCCAGCATAAGATGACATGAGTAGCCCTCAAGTATTTGGAGATCTGTTCTTCTACCGTCCATAAACAGACACACGCACACGCACACACTGGTTGTGAGTAGCTGGGTGGAGTGGATTGGAGATGTGAGCAAACTCTCTGATGCCCGTTCCACGGAGAGCAGGCCCAGTTGCCTCCCTGTGAGTCTGGTGGGCCTGCGTCGGGCGGAGAGTGCAGGGGAGGGGAATGTACACTGGATTTGTGTCTGGTCTTTGCGCTTCTACCGTGACCTCTTGGGGCACCGCCCCGTCATCTAAATCCAAACACCCTCCTGGAAAACCTGGGTGGAGAAGGGGTGGGCCCCGCTGAGTCCAGCCTCCAGCCACTGTGGCCAGGCCCCAGGCAGGCTAGTGAAGCCTCTGGCCCCTCTAAATGAGCCTAGTCACTGGCTGAATACCACAGGCTGATCATGCAGAGAAATCAGCCAACCACTGACCTGTATACAATGGCTAATGTTTTAGTTCACTAAGTCGGGGACTAGTCTGTTATATAGATCCTGGAGCCTTGGATAAGGACCATTTTTCCAGGCACCTCGAAGCTGTGCTCAGAACTCCCATTCTGTCTCAAGACCTAGGCCTTGTTCCTTATCTGACCCCCTCACCAGGCTCTTTTCCACCGGGTGCAGACATTTTGGGGCCCCCAGAAGTACAGTCTTCATGACGCCAAGCAGGTTCATTAGACAAGTTGACTCAACTCTGCCCAGCAATTATAGGTACAACTACTATATGTGAAGAGAGTCACTCAAAATATTAGAGCCCCATTCTCTGCCCAGTCAGGGTATCCTGTTAGCTTTACTTTGCAAGTTGCAATAACTGCTATTTTAAAAGCTTTTTAAAAAGGTTATCTGATGAAGATAAAGCAGGAGAAAAGTTGAATATTTTCAGGGTTTTTTTTTTTTTTCAATAGAATTTGAGTGGAGGGAAATAGTCAAGGATGGAAAATGCATGAATAATTATGGTACTTTAATCTTGCCTTGCCTTACTTTTCCTTTGAAACCATTATGTTTTCTCTTTCCCGAGTTGCAATTCCTAAAGACGGTGCTGCATTTCAGGATATAAACTCAAAAGTTTGTGATTAATATTCTCCATTAGAGCTATTTTTTTCTCTCACTTTCTCTTTTTCTTCCGCTGCTAAAATTAGCGTTCCTTGCTTGCTGGGATCCATGGTTAAGTCAGTATGTTGCTGTAGCTCTGAGTCAGATGCCAAGAACACCTTTCCAATCTGGCTCCCAGGGTGTTGGCATTGATGTGCTATGCTGGGGCATCGATATGATGTTCAGTGATGCATAGTTCTTTCTGTTCTCAGGGCTGCATTTGACTGTTTATAGAACAGCAAGAAATAGACTAATCTTCACCTGCTGACAAAGTGAATGTGGGTGAGTTGCTTCTAGATTCATGGCGGTGATGATCGTGACCAGTGATTAGCTGAGATTAGGTATGGCTTGCAAGAGGCAGGAGCTTACTGGATCCTAGATCCTCAGATGGCCTTTTCATTATATTTGTGCATGAGGAGACTGGTTCTTAGCTGGCCAAAAGCAAGAGAGATTCAGGAATTCGATGTGTCAAAGTGACCATGCTCCACTTATCAAGAGATCTTTAATTATTTTCTGATCTTTTCACGTCCAGTTGCACTGTATTTCTGAGACACATAGAGACAGGGCGGGGGAAGGGAGGGAAAAAATGAAACAAGATGGGACCAGGGAGACAAACCATTAAGAGACTCTTGATCTCAGGAAACAAACTGAGGGTTGCTGGGGGAAGGGCAGATGGGTAGGGAAGGGGTAGCTGGGTGATGGACATTGGTGAGTGCTGTGAATTATGTAAGCCTGATGATTCACAGACCTGTGCCCTTCGGGCAAATAGTACATTATATGTTAATTTAAAAAAAAAAAAAAGGTCCAAAAGAGAAAAAAATGGACATTAGTGAAAAAGAAAGAAAGGAAGAAAGAAAGAAAGAAAAAAAGTCTGACTGAGAAAGAACTGAAGGGGATTGTTAGAACTTGTGATTTCAAGTTATAGAAAAATTTGAGTGGCCACGGACCTATTATCCAAACTACAGTACTTTAAGAGTGAAAGAAGACATCACTAATAATTATTCTGGGAAAATGGGTATAAACTCAGACTGTTCTAGGCAAATGGGACACAATTTTACCTTTAAAATACCCCGACTCAAAATGACTTAAGCAGTATAACGGTCCATATATGGTGTTCCACATATGGTCCATATAACAAGAACTCCGGAAGCTGAGGGGGCTTCAACACAGCTCAACCAGTTTCTTCCAATAGCTCTCTGCTGCTTCCTGGATGATACATTGATCCTAGGACTGGTTCTTCCTTTGGTCACAGGATGAGTGTCTGTAGCAAGCAGAGCATCACGCTGCTGTTTTACATTAAGCAACAGGGAAACCGATTCTGTCCCAGCCTTCTCAGCAAGACTTTTAAAGTTTAGACGTCTATGTCACAAGCCCACCACTATGTAAATTACATGGCCAAGGAAATGAAAGGCCTTGACTGGTTTCAACCAACAAGGGCCCACTGTTGGAGCTGTGAGTGGGGTCAGTTTCTCGCAAGTACCAGGACAATTTGGGGATGAGTGACTTTTTTTTTTTTTCATTAGAACCTGAATAATATTAAGAAATGAGAGGGGGATGAATACTCAGTAGATAACCAGCAAACGCCTGCTCTATTAGAAACAAACCTGAAATGTAATGAAGTAACTTGTTTTACGCTGTGGTTGTTAGGAAGAAAACTTCCGAGGTGTAAATCCCTGTTTTACCACTTATTAGCCATGTGAATTTGGATAAGTTTTTTAACTTCAATCTCATTTCCCCAACTTGGAAAATGAGACAATAGTATTCTCTGGCCTTATATGATGGTTATGGTATGAAATAAGATAATATATGCAAAGTGCTTGTGACCTTGTCTGGCTCCTAGTAAATGCTTAATAAATATGAGTTTCTACTGTAATGGTCAGTTAATTGACTCTTGAGGGGAAGTTCATGGGAATGTGTAAAGAAATGTTAAGGTGTCAACAGTAGAGAAATCCATTTTCTTGGTTGAGGGGAATAACAAAGGCAAAAATAAGAGCCGAAGGATGGAGTGGGGTGAGGGCTGCCTAGAGGGGAGAATGGCCACAAACGAGCAGATGAGTCAAGTTGGTTTGAGAAAATTTTAAATGGTTCCTGTCCAAGGTGAGTCTGTCATTCTTAAACATTAAAAGACTCTCTTAGGAGCCTTTTCCAATGTTTCATGGTCAAGAAATTCTCCCTTACATTCAAGGTAAATCCCTCTAGTTGTCACATTAGCCCGTTTTATGTCTTCACACGGGATAAAACATGGGTAAAGATTTAACCAATTTGGAGAGCGAGGATGGAACTTTAGAGACGTTGCAAAGGAAAAGTGACAAGCCTTACTGACATCTATTTCTCAGTGACGGGGAGAAACGGTAGTGTCAGATGCAGGCTTGTGATAGCGAGCATGAAAGATGAGAGAGACAATGGTGTCTCTGACACAGAGGGAGAGGGGGAGGTTGGTCTGCCTGATAAGGAGTGAGATTTATAAATATAAGGTAGTGGTACCCCCAGAGTTTTGATAGTAAAGTCAAAATGGTGCCAGAATAATAAAGAAGACATATCCTCTTCCTCTGTGTCCTCTCCTGGATATGCAGGCCATTAAAAAGAGAGGAAAGGGGAAAATGTTGCAAACAGTGAGAACTTTCAGCCATCTGTACACATTCTGGCAAGGTTTACTCATGAGAAAAATATAAAAATACAGATATTATCAAGTCCTAGTTTTTGGTGTGAGTGAGTGAGTGAGTGTGTGTGTGTGTGTGTGTGCGTGTGTGTGTTGGGGGGGGGCTGTCTGGTGGTGTAGAGATGATGGTTGGGTTTTCTTTCTTCCCAGGGACTGTTGTAGCAAAAGTGGTACTTTCTAGCACCACTTATCAATCCAGTGAGCCTTCTGCATTGTAAATGCAGTCTGAAGCATTCTCAGGAGCTGCATGTATGCAGTCCTCATAGTTTTTGTTTTCCTGTATTTCCCTATGGATTTTCTGAGACACCAGTCTCCTGTGTTTAAAAAGAAGTTCTATTTTCTTCTGACTTGTTTCAACAAAAGACAAACTGGATTATCCAAAATTTGGTTGCTTACTATATATAGCTGCATTAACTTATATAACTGCATTAAATGTACCTTCCCCCAAATTCATTTTCATTACAAAAAGTTATCTGTGGTTTTATAAGTACTTCATTTAACTTGCTATGCACATAGCATCTGGTAATAATTCTGCATCAAGAATAATCAAGAATAGGGGTCTGCTCCTGAAATTTGCACATTGATTTGGAAAAAGAAATATCTAGTATCACTGGTAGAAAATTGAAATCCTAAAGAGGATTGTATGCCATGAAAAAGAAAGAATATTAAAAGAATATTTTTTCTTCTGTTTTCCTTTCCCAGCATACTTGTGTCACAAATTATGGACTTTTTTATACAACTCTCTTATCTCCATTATCAAACTGATTTCAAGTAACACGCTTTTTTTTTTTTTTTAAACAAATAGTAGTTGTTCAAAAAGGGATTGCAAGAGAATGAATGAATCTCTTACACTTGAGAAAATAATTCAGGGTTCTGAATTTGTCCATGAGTTGCATTCAAATATTCTGTGTCTTGATTCAAATTTATGGGTACAATAAACTTGCATTTTATATTTTAAAATCATCTGACCCAATTTATTAATATGTTTAAGAATTTAATTCTTGCTTAACCACTTGACCTACCACTGTCCACGAGTCGCAATTACTTAACAACTTAAACTGACACTTAATAAGTATGTAAATGGAAAGCACCCTAACGTAATACAGGTATCTTCCTAAGTGCCAATTATATGCCTCAACATTCCCTTCAATTTGAATGTGTTAGTAAGAATCTAATTACACTGGTTTATAGCTGATGGAATTACAGAAGGAGAAGATTTCTATCCTACATACTTATAGACCTCAATAACTGTTCCTTTGCAATCTGTTGCTATTCAATTACCAAGTAATAACTGTCTTAATGAATCTAATTGAAATGCTTATTTCAGACTCCTATCACCAAAAAAAAAAAAAAAAAAGCACTTAGCGTGATTCCACTGGATGGGGCCTGACTTGTTTATCCAGAAAGAAGTAACTTCACTGGAAAGAGGTTCACATTTGTGACAGTTTTTGCAGAGTTTCAAGGACATTCCCTTCTCCATCATCCATTTATCATAAAAGTGAAGCCCCCTGACAAAACTCTGCTGTCTAAATCCATACCTGTAAGAATGATCACACAGTCCCTGGGCCTGCATTTTCCCCTCCCAATGAGAAGCTTTGGTTTAGCTTTCCTCAATGAAGACAGAATAATAATAAAACTCAAAATACCAATAGTTAATATAGAGAGGGTACTTCTGGTGCCAATACTGTCTAAATACTTTACATATAGAAACTCATTTAATCTCCATGATCTCCCTAAGAGGGATATACACAATTATCATACCCATTTAACAAATGAAGAAACTGAAGATAGTTTACGTTATGGAGAAGAGCAAGTTTGTGCAGCATAGAGGCTAATTAATGGCAGAGATCATGGAGCAACCCAGGTCCCTTGGCTTCAGCATCTGGAACTCAAAAAGGGGACACTTAAAACACGTGAGAACTTGGTTGATACAAGGTCTTGTTACTTAGGAAATTGAGGGTTGGAACTCATACCGCAAAGACAGAACAACAAAACAGTTGTCAAACCAAAACAACAAAACCCTTTGAGTTAGATGTTCTATGTAACACTCTCTGCCCCTCCCTATGTCATTTTGTAACTTTTGTTTCCATGGGCAACGGTTAAACTCATTCATTTCAAGATGATGGCAGAATTTGATTGAATGAATGTATATGAGGACAGCCCAAAACATACCACTGTGTTTGTTTTCTTAAAGAAATGGAAATTTTATCTGCCATAAGCAAGATTGACTCAGGGACCTGTGGATCCCCAACAATTCACAATATTTATGCAGGTTTTGTCCAACTGCTCCACGTAGGTTCAACTGCCTTTAGAGAACCAGGAGAGCCCGGGAGCTGCTGACGCAGATGGATAAGCCCAGAGACTCACTGAAAGTCAGGTTAGACTCAGCCGGCGGAGATGGGCAGACGCCACGGTCTAGCGGTAAGACCTATGCTGTACGGATTTTCTTCTCCAAAAATGATGATGGGCCAGGTAACAGCTCAGTGATGGCAGGGGTTGCTGGTGCACAGTTGGTCTCTGGCGTTTACAACGATTTTAGATATACAAAAAGACCTATCTGACGAGAATAAAACCAATGCTTTGTATACATTATCTAGGTTTGCTGAGGTATCATCTTGTGACTTACACGCATCTGGTTTTTATTTGTAACTAGTGGTTCCTCTCAGCAGTGCCTGGCGTCCTTGCCCCAGGAAAGCCGGAGTCCCTCAGGCCTGTCTCTGTCCCTCCTCATCATTTTATGGGGCACTCTTCTCATTCTAAGCTGTGATGTTTTTTTCCAGACATCATGCTGGTTCATGCCAACTCCAGGGGGGCTTTCGGGTTCCTTTGGAATTCACTCAGGAACAGTTTTTAAGGAGCAACGGTCCTGGTATCTACCCAGTTAACAGTATCAAAACAGAGACTTCCTTTCTATGGGAAGAAAAAACAAACAGACAAACAAACAAACATGATGGGAGTAAGTTATTTATCCTCTTGAGGAAGCCCTGAATTCCTCCAGGCAGGCAGCCAACCGAATCGTTTTTGAGTTCCATTTACATGCCATGGCCCTGTACTGGGTTCCCTGGCTTAGGATTTATAGCCTGGAGAACAGCAGTTTATAGTTTCGAGGCAGCTCCCAGGAATGTCCTTACAATGATGTCCCTGGGAAATGTGCAGGGGGAGCAGGGAGCAGAGTGTTACCCAGTGGACTGGGGAGACCCAGGCCCTGAGACCTTGACCTAGCCTGACTAAGAGGTGTCCCCGAAAGTTCTTGGTCTCATCGTGAGAAAGAATTCAAGGGCAGACACAACACAGAGGATGAGCAGTACAGACAGGAAGCAGTATTAAAGCAAAAGTATACCCTCACGATGTGGGAGCAGGCAAGCTGGAGAGAGAGAGCTGATGCCTGGGTTTGGGTTTCTGCCATTCATTGACAGCTGTTAACAAGGCGGGTGGAATAGTCATTACCTGAGGCAGGGATTTCTTAGAAGCAAGTGTTCCTGCTCTTTCTTCCTTTTTTGGTTAGGGGTTTTCGGCCTACTTTGTCAGCCATCTTGTGTTTGTGCGTGGTTTGATCTGGCTTCTTGCGGCTTTATTTTGGAGGGCTGCCAGGACAGGCCTCTGACTTTCCCGATAGCAGGCCACGACTTCCTCCCTGCTGGCCTCCAGGCATCCTGTGAGAACCCAACTTTGAAGGGCCTCTAACAACGGGATGGAGAAATGAGAGTTTTACTTAATCCTGTCCTTCCTACACAGAAAAAGCCCAGAACAAAAGTTTACGCAGACATCCAGCAGGCAGGGCCAGTTCTATGCACAGAAACTGGTTTATGGAACAAAATTCAAAAATTGTCAAGAATTTTTCTAAGTCCAAAATTGATGTGGGGTCCGGTGGGTGGTGATGACTACTTATGGGTACAGAAAGATCATACGGATTTGAAATACTTACATTCAAAATTTTTAAATATTTTAAATGTGAATCTGCATAGATGTATACTCTAGTCAAAGCAGTAAATTTAGTAGAGCATGTGGCAATTCTTTTCCGCAAGGGAACAGATTGTATAGTATTTACAGAACATGCACTATATACTCACTCTATTCTCAATTGATTTTTTTCTTTAAGGTAGTGGATTGTTTGGCTTTGAACTTTGACAAGGGTTATTTATTTATTAAATTGGGACTATTTTTACTTCGTTGTTGCTTGAAGGTACAATATCCACAGTCTTTGAAGTGTTTGTGCACTACCCCACCTCCTGCTCCCCACCCCCGCCTCTCTCTCACCTCTTGCTTTTTCTTGGTCAGCTCTTTGATTTTTCTCTTAAAGTATCCAAATCAACTTGAGACTCCCTATTTCGGGCCCACAGAGTTGATGTGGGTAGAGTTGAATGATTTAAACTCTAGGTTTGGAGATCTTGATGCAAATGGAAAGGATATAATCCAAGGCTACCCCTAGTATAAAGGGAGGTTTACAGCATTGAGGAGGAGATTTCACTTCATTCATTCGACACAGTATCAAGTATGTTCCGGAGGGTAAGACCCTGACTGAAATGAAGTCTTGTCTCTGCAGAGGTGCACATTATGATGGATAAAGTAAGTAGATAATATACCAACAAATAAGAGAATATCTGATGGTGTTATAAAAGGGATAAAAAGTAAAGGTAGAGCTCAGGAGGAAGGGGTGATTTCGAGTAATAAGGACTCCTGTGAGAAGGCTACATTTGAATTGAGACCTCACAAACTATTTAACTTTAGATCAGTCTTAAATTAACCTTATTGAGGGGCGCCTGGGTGGCTCAGTGGGTTAAAGCCTCTGCCTTCGGCTCCGGTTATGATCCCAGGGTCCTGGGATCAAGCCCCGCATCAGGCTCTCTGCTCTGTGGGGAGCCTGCTTCCTCCTCTCTCTCTCTGCCTGCTTCTCTGCCTACTTGTGATCTCTGTCTGTCAAATAAATAAAATTAAAAAAAAATTAACCTTATTGAGTCTCTGCAGGGTAAAATTAGGTTGAAAGTACCCAATTCTTAGTTTATCATAAGGACAAAGGGAAGGAAAAAAAAAATATATATATATAAAGTAGTCCCACAAAGAGTTAATTTCTGTCATTGACAAAATATTGTATCAGTAAGGGTTCGAGCAAGAAAATCACAACACACGCATATTAGGATCATTTGAGTACAGTTTCACAGGGGGAGAACTTACAAAACTGTGGATGGGGTGTAGGGAAATGAGAAGGGAAAAATGCAGTATCTGGGGTCTAGTGAGAGCAGACGTGAGTATCAGCTCTGGATCCACAGGAGAGAACAGAGTGCTGTTAGGCACTCAGAGGCAGAGAGAGCTGTGACTGAGCTAAGTAAGACCTTCAGTTTCGTGGCCTTGAGAAGTTGGAGGGTCTAAGTAGCCTAGTTAGGCTAGGCGTTGTTGGGGATTACAAAGGTATGCTAGCTACTGGAGTCTGCCAACGACAGGCTTACAGACAAGAATGGGGAATGACATGTACAGATCTGATTGCGACATAGACTATACCGACTATACCGTGGGCCCTCGAAGGAGTTAATAGGAAAACCAAGGAATCTCAGAGGATCAACTGTTTCCACCCAACAGATTAGAGGAAGAGCCGGAGAAGAGGTGACACTGTTTTTCCTGGACCTTAAAGCAAAGACAGGATTCACACATGCAGCAGTGGTGGGAAAATGCTACAGGTGCAGAAAATGGGAAGTGGAGTTTGACTGGAGCCTCTGGTACAGGAAAGAGATTTCAGTTTATCATTTCTATGAATCTGTCTAGGCTGCCCTTCCCCTTTTCTCTTTCAACCTGTACCTTCTTACTCTGTCTTTCATGGACTTTCTCATTTTTCTTATCCCGTTGGTGCCCTCTTTTATGAGAGGAGGCTTCAGGTGAATGGGACTGTTGTGGGGCTCTGAGGAGTGTCACACGGCACACTGTGCCTAGATCTCAGTCCTCGTTGGGACTGGACGTCACCTGACAGGAGGGGAAATGACGGGGAAAAGAAACAAAATGACCCCAGAACAAGGGCTATTTATTTGTCTCTTTAACCCAATTCTCCTGCTTCTCTCCCCATTTTCCTAGAACTGGAAACAGAAAACATGGAGAAATAAATGGGAAATAGATTTTAGAGAATATGAGCTTGTCCTTTGTCCTCAGTCTGCCACTACCCCTTTCACAGCCCCACCTATGTGGACAAGTGAGCTGGTCCTCGAGTCAGGAACTTTCTCATGGGTCACAGAACATCAGCGCTTTCTAACATGCTCTCCAGCCACCCAGACTAGATGCTGCTTCTCTCACAGGACAGCATGCTTAAAGAAAGATCGATAGACTATTCTACACCTACCTTTGTATGCTTTCTTTGTCTTCCCTTTCTTCTTCTCTTTCTGTTCCTCCTCCTCCCCTTCTTCTTCTTCTTCTTCCTTTTTTTTTTTTTTTTTTTAAACTGGGAGTGGGAGTTATTACTTCATTCACCGTGGTGGCCCCATTAGAGTAGAAAGTTCAAACTCAGTGCCTTCCCACTGGTTTCTCTAGGTGCTTTCACAATGCTCACTGAATGTACATTGAATGCATGAATGTTTGTAAAAGGGTACCAAGGTTGAAGAGCCATCATAATTACCCCACTGTGCCCACTTTAATTGCTGTTTATTCTCTTTCCCTCCAGTGAGCCTTGCCCAGACTGGGGAGAGAAACAATACTTTGTTCATCTTCGAATCTCTATGAACTGGAAGACTATCTATGCTTCGTAATAGGTCCTCAATGTATACTTGTTTGAATGAATCAATAGCTAAATTAATGAATGAACAATCCCTAGATCTAAGCATGATTTAGGGAAATGATGGGACATAATAAGGTCCCATTCTTGAGGCCATTTTGGCAAAGGCCTTGTAAGCAAGACTGAGGAGGTGGGGCTTTATTGCTTGATCTTGTTGCTCTAGGGAATGGCTGAAGATTTTGAAGGAGTGAGAGAATGATATAGTGACGAAGCCTATTGAGAAAGATCATTCTGATGGTTATGTAACATCGAAGTCACTGTTGATCTCGAAGTGTGACAAAGGAGGCTTCAGTGAACAAAGGGCTTTTTATATAAACACAGATGTGGCTGCCTTAAATCTATTGTCTATTAATGGAAATAAATACACTTTATTCGCCTTATGTGGTTGGAGAGTGTTAGTGAAACTAGTATGAACTAAATGTGTGCAATTATTTATCATTTCAGAAAAATATGAAGTCCCAAGGAGCTCCTAGACCTTAATGGCAATCAAGACTGTCCTCAAACGAAGAGAGGGAAATGCTCCTTTTCTCACATTGAACATCCCTCTGGGAACGAGAATTCTTTGATTACTGTGGTCCTTCAGGGTGCTGGACATCAAGTTGAGTGATGTAGTCGATCTAAGATGTGAAAGGTTAGATTCGTAGGAGCAGATTGTTTTGTTTCTGTCACCTGAGTAGTTTGCCCCTGATGGTCACATCTTAGCATAGTTTTGGTCCGTCACATGGGATTTTCTCAGGGTAACCTGAAGTGTTTGGGGCTATAGTTGAGAACAGCTCAGATCCATCTACTTGTGCTTTTTCATACCTCTAAAACCATACTGAACACTTTTTTGTTAACATCATAAATATTGATTACTCACTATGACATATTATAAAGTTTTTACTGCTCCTTCCATAAAGTAGTGGAGTCTGTTTCTCCCACTCCCTGAATCTGGATGGGCCTTATGACTTGCTTTGACCAAAAGCAAGTGGCAGATGTGATTCTGTGTGATTTCCAGATCTCTGCTTAAAGAGACCTTAGAGCTACTGTCCCTCTCTTGGACCTCTGCACCTTGAAGCAAGCTCGGACTAGCCTCTCTGAAGATGAGAGAGAAAAACAGAGAAAGACCATGTAGTAGTAGAGGTCCGGCCATTTCAGACACCTTATCTGAGGCCCAAGATGGGTGGTGGTCATCCAGGACGAGCCCGGCCTCAACTGTCAGCTCTCCCGACTGACTGCAAACACACCAGTAAGCCCAGCTCACCCCATGTGGAGCAGAGGTGAGCGGTCCTAACTGAGGCCAACTGCCAACCTACAGATTTGAGAGAAATAAATGGTTATTGTTGTCAGCTAGTAAATTTGGGGGTATTGTGGTAGCAGAATTCTAAAGATGCCCTCCTGCCAAGATTCCCATTCTCTTGTTATTCAATCAAACACCAAAGTAGGGACTGCTGTGAATGGAGTTTTCAAATATAATTAAAGCCCCAAGTCAGCTGACCTTGTGATTCGGCCTTGACATGATGATTTAAAATGCTGAAATGAGCACTTTAAAAATCAGTCAGATTTTCTCCAGCTTGTAGAGAAGGGTACATCATAAAGATCCAAAGAATGAGAAGGAGTTGTTGAACGCTTGCTGAGTCACAGCTGGAAGGGGCCTTGAGACAAGGGATATGGGAGCCTCTGGAAGCTCAGAGCAGAGCCTCGGCTGACAGCTAGTGAGGAGGCTGGGACCTCAGTCATACAACCACAAGAACTGGAATTCTACAAAGAGCCTGGAAGAGTTGAAAGCAGATTCTGGCCCAGAACCCCCACGTAAGAGCCTCGTTTAGCCATGACCTTGATTTCACCCTTCTGAGACTCTGAGCCGAGAACCCAGGCCAGCCTGCCTACGTTCTCGCTGACCTACAGAACCAGGTGCTAATAAGTCTCCATGTGTGTGCTAATTTGTTATGCAACGACAGAAAGTTTATACAAGTAGTTTATTTCGTAGTCCTAGATAACAAATACACACACTAACATTTTCAAAACACATGGAAAGACACATCACAGAGTACGGGATTTCAGTTCTGGCTGCACGTCGAAGTCTTGTGGAGAGCACTTTAAAAATACCAACGCGTGGGCCCACCCCAGAGATGCTGATTTAATTGATTTAATTGTTCTGGGATGTGGCCCAGGCATTGGTATTTTTGAAAAGCTCCCCAGGTGATTCTGATATCCAGCTAGAATTGAAAACCACTAATATAGAACAAAATATATATGGACAGATAGATGAGAGAGAGGGGGTGATTTCTAGCCCCGCAACCACCATCCCTTAAAAGGATGCTGGGGACTAATCTTCTGTTACCTAGTTCCAACATGTGGGTTTCTTCTTCACACCCAGCAACTCAGGGACACTGGCAGGCTAACCTATAATTCGGCTCAATTCTGACATGACCTACTGGAAGGTCCTGTCAGATTCCATAGGTGAAGGATTCAGTCCTACAAGACTGCTCCGCATCCCGCCACTTCAGATGCCAGTTACTAGTTCAGTCAGTCTGTGCTTCTGACTAATTCTGGCTGACCGGCTATAGATTGGAGATTCCAACAACCCCCCTCCTTGAATTCCATTAATTTGCTAGAGTGGCTTACAGAACTCAGGGAAACATTTTACTTACTAGGTTATGGGTTTATTATAAAAGGGTTTAACTCAGGAACTGATGAGAGAGATGCACAGGACAAGGTATGGGAAAGGGTGTGGGATTCCCATCCTTCTCCAGACACGCCACACTCGGCACCACCATGTGTTCACCAACCCGGAGGTCTCTGAACCCCATCCTTTTAGGTTTTTATGGAGGCTTCATTACATAGGTGCAGTTGATTAAATAATCAACCACTGACAATCAATTCAACTTTTAGCCCCTCTCCCCTACCTGGTAATGGGGTGGGGGGCAGGTGGGGAATGGCAGGATGGAAAGATCTAACTCTCTTATCATGGTTGACTCCACTGGAAACCAGTCCCCATCCTTAGATTACCTAACGGTTTTCCTCAAGCTGCCCCATTAGTATATATATGTGTATATATATATATATATATATATATATATACACACACACACACACACACACACACACCTTTATCTTTCTCATCACTGGAAATGCCAAGGGTTATAGGAGTTCTGTGCAAAAGCTGGATGACCACATCTATATTTCTTATTATAAATCACAATATCACAATGGCTCTATCACTTACAGGACTTTCAGCTGGAAGAAACAATATTAGAGCAGCAATGGGAGAGCAAGAACATTAATTTCTCCCTTAGTAGCAAATCCAGATCTGGGGGGCTTTAAAGTTGGTTAGTTCAGGAGCTCTGTGCAGCCATCAAGGGCTTTCCATCTCTTTGGTCGGCCATCTTCAGCATGTGGGCTTTCTCCTACTTGGCCTTCATTGTACCAAGATGGCGGTTGCTGATCCATAGACCGTATGTTATGCCAGCATCCAAAGGACTGGAGTCATTCCTTGTGTACTTTCTATTAGGGAAGGAAGCTTTCCCCAAAGCCATCCCGTACTTTCACTTAGGTTCTACTGGACAGAAATGGGTTCATATACTCATATTTTCACTGTAAGAACAGAGAAGATGCATTTTCAGCCTCTATATGGGAAGGTGGGTGGGCTCTCCCAGCATGTTCGGAGCAGGGGAAGGTGGGTGGATGGTGACTGGGTAGACTAACAATCATGTCAATTCTTATGCTCACATAAAAATACTTACTTATGTTTACATTTAGACATACACCCATGAATGAGATTATATCCTAGATGTCCTTTTTGCTGTGGTTGTGCTCCCTCTCACATTGCCTTATTTTTATCATAGGTTTGACTCACTACATTTTCCCCCAGTAACAAATATTCCCACCTGGTGTTTATCCTATTTACAATTTTTTTGGTGCTTATATGAAGTATAAAAAGTGCATATACTTATATGACAGAAGTGGGGGGGTGTAATTCATTTAACAAAATAGGATCACATAGCATATTATGGCAATGCTTTCAAGTCAGGTACGTACAATCACTTAGGTGTCTTGCTCACTGATCTCTAAATATTACCCATTAGTGCCAGCTTTTCCCCATTTTTCCCTCTGATTCAACTCTCCACTTCCTTCAACTTTTACCAAAGAGCCCAATTTAGATTGAGTACAGAATTCTCTAGCCTAACTCATACTTTGTTGTTGGGGATGTCAGAGCAACAGAATTATGAAGCTGAGTGTTCTCTAAGTACTTCTTTAGTTTTAACTGGCCATTGTTAACTAACTTTAACTAGCTGCTCACAGGCAGAGAATTTTTCTGGGTCTCCTGTCACTAATTTTGTCCTCCTAAGCTTCTGGAAGCTGTATTATCTCCTGGGGGAATATAAGACTTTGGGATAATGTTTTGCATTTCCAAACATGCCACAGTTTCCCATGACTTTTGCTACCCAAATGGTCGAAGTTTCCTATTGCAGGCTGGAGAGGAATTCATTCTTCTCAGACTCCCTTCCTTCTCTTTCCATGTTTATTCCAACAGAAGGTTCTTCACAAAGCTCTAAAATTCAACTGTTCTGCCAAGAATTTCTGTTTTGTTTTATTGTTTATTTTTAGGAGCTACAGTTTTTCTGTTATTTTTTAGTTAGATGTGAACAAAACCAAACAGTTGTTAGACAAATTTATATAGGGGTTATGTTATAGATTTCTGTCAAACATAGTTAGCCTGAATCTTTTATGCGTTTCTTCTAAACAACTCCCTCCGTATACTGGTGTCTGAGGAGAGAAGAAGCAAAAGACCTGATCACTGGAAAAGACATAAAACCATTCAAAAAGGATTACAGCAAAATGTGATTCTTGGCCACCTTTAATTCAAGCACAAGGCTTTCTCAGATGGGGGCCTCACCAGATTCTAGTCAAATGTGAATAAGGCCAAGAGCAGCAGTGGTCTTGAAAAGTTGTAACAATGTGTGGGATACCTGGGTGGTTCAGTTGGTTAAGCAGCTGCCTCTGGCTCAGGTCATGATCCCAGCATCCTGGGAGTGAGTCCTACATCGGGCTCCTTGCTCAGTGGGGTGCCTGCTTCTCCCTCTGCCTCTGCCTGCCATTCTGTCTGCCTGTGCTCGCAGTCTTCCCCTCTCTCTCTGATAAATAAATAAAATCTTTTTAAAAAAAAAAAAGTTGTAACAATGTGTCTGCAGTGCCTCCCCAACCCCACCCCGCCACCTATTTTAGGTAGTGGAGATTTAGAAACTAAAATTACTCAGTGGGGGTGATTTTGTATGTAAAGATGGGGAAAGTATTCTTGAGAGATAATCTCTTAATCACCTGGTAGTAGGTGACTAATCAAAAATTAAGAGACAAATCCAGTTATGTAACTAATTAAAATGTTTTTCACACTGAGGGTAATTTTCTCTACAGTAGCTTCATTCTCTCTTTTACATCTTAAGTTTATTTTCAGAGAACAAGAAATTGAATTGTCGTGCTAATTGACACTCTTGATGTAAGTTAGTACAATGGAAACACCAATGACAAAAGATGATAATACAACATCAGTTATCATGAGGGAAATGTAAATCATTACCTTACAAGTGTTAGAAAGACTAAACTCAAAAAGATTAAAAAAAAATAAAGTGTTGGTGAGGATGTGGAGAAAAAGGAACTTTCCCACACTGTTAGGAACGCAAGCTGGTGCAACCCCTGTGGAAGACAACATGGAGGCTCCTTAAAAAATTAAAACTAGAAAGACCCAATAATTCCCCTACTAGGTATTTACCACCCTGCTCCAAAAAAAACCCACAAACAAAAAAACCCCAAAACACTCATTTGAAAAGACACATAGGCCATTACGTTTACTGAAGCATTATAATACCTGAGGTATGGAAACAGCCCGAATGTGTGTCAATAGATGAATGGATAAAGAAGATGTGGGGTATGTGTGTGTGTGTGTGTGTGTGTGTGTGTGCGCGCGCGCGCGCGCACTCGCACGTGTCGTGGATTATTCCTCCACGTACCCTATGATTTCACTCATGTGGAATTTAAGAAACAAAGCAAATGGATAAAGAAAAAAAGAGACAAACAACCTGACTCTTAAATACAGAGAACAAACTGGTGGTTGCCAGAGGGGAGGTAGATGGGGGGTGGGGCTGGGTGACACAGGTGAAAGGGATTAAGAGCACCCTTACCCTGGTAAGTACCGAGTATAGAATTGTTGAATCACTGTATTGTACACCTGAAACTAATGTAACACTGTATGTTAATTATCTTTCAATTAAAAAAAATATGATGATATACAGCTAAATGACAGCTTTGAGGCTGACTTCCATTTTGACCGGCTTCACTGCTTAATGATCCAAATAGGTCTTTAATCTCTGTGGTCCACAGCTACGAGAGATGGGAGAAGCAAAGTCCCTTCTTTAAAGCAAGAACTTGTTCAGTTGAGAAAATGCATTTTTTTTAAGTTTTATTTAAGTAATCTCTGCTCTCAACGTGGGGCGGCTTGAACTCATGACCTGGAGATCAAGAGTTGCAAGCTCCTCCACTTGAGCGAGTCAGGAGCCCCCAATTTCTTTTATTTTTTTTTTAAAGTAGCGGGAGGGGAGGAAATGCAGGGACTTTTGGAAAGGGGTGTGGCTTTCCTGACTGCCTTAACAGGCCTGTGGGTCACTGAGGAGAGGATTTTGCTCTACTAATTATTTCCTCTTTTCACAAGTTATCTTTACCGTAACAATCTGATTGTCCTCAGAGCTACCTGCTCTCTATTCATCAGCTTCCTTGTTTTTTGTTATTTTGGAAGCCAGGGACAGAAGACCAAGGAGCAAAGGAAGCTTTACAGTTTTCTGTGCCCTCCCTGTTGAGGCTGATTCAGCCTCTCCATTCCCAGTTCCTGCTCTGGGCTCAGCCACTGCGGCACTGGTTAATCTGCCTCAGTCACAGTTCTGTCCCTTGGAAGCTTCTTTTCTGCCTTTCAATATTTTCACAATTCCCATTTTTCAACAGTTCGGTCCTAGAATCTCCTACTAGAAGAGAAATACTATTCAGACCCTTCAGAAGCCGAAGGACATCTGGGTCTATCGTAATCACTGACATCTCCCTTGTAGCTAAATTATACCTTCTGGGAGTTTGTTTTTGGCCGTGGACTTCATCATTTCTCGAGACCAGATAACTACGTAAAGTCAAAGGCCATTTCCAAGGTTTTTCTTTTTTAGAGTCAAACTTAAAGAGACTTCTCCAAAATATATGTTTGAGTGGAACACATTTCAAAACGACACGTTAGTTTTAATGATTTTAAACAGTTTTCAATATTTTTGTATGTTTCTTTCTAGAGTCCTTTCTACACATATATATTTACATTTTCTTTTCTTTTCTTGTTTTCTTCAGGTTAGTATTTTGCTATATTCATTAAATAAATTTATACTAAATATTTACGTTAATTAAGCAAACACCAAGAGTTCAACTGTTTCCACCTCTCTGAATGTGGCTTGCAAAGGTAATTGAACGTAATCTCTGAGTAAGCCCTGGTGATCTTAAGAGGCAGCCTTAACTGAAGAGTCAGTTACCAAGTCAGGTTGAATCTTAAATTTTGATTTGAATTTTATGAGTTGCTGCAGGTACACAATGACCAACAAACATCTAGTTGCCTGGACGAGCAAATTGTTTTATTTTTTACCCTGAGCTGTTGTTGAACTTTGGAGCCTAACTCAAATCCCAAAATGCTCACTAACACTAGAGGCTTTCATATTTGCAAAAGTACTCCAAGGGTTCCATTTCCTTTTCATAGTTTCTAAAGTTGTCCCCAAACCCATGGAATGCTCCTTTCAGAATGTCTAAAGAGTTCTATAATTCTCTTATTTGGGGACCTGATTTTGTAAGTGCTAAGAACGGATGCATGTTTCTTCTATGCTTATTAATATTGACAATGTTGCAAATGTCCAGCCAGTCCTTGCTACCTGACATAGGATGAAGATCTGGAGCAGTCATTAATTTGGTCCTTCAACAGACCTTTTCTATGTGCTTACTCTGCCTCATGGAGGGCCAGGCATCTCAAATCATCAGGATACATTCTCCTTTAAGATAAAGTCTCACTCCTATAGCTCTCCCAACCATAGGGAGCAGTCAAAAAATTACAACCATATTTAACTCCCACTATGTCACCCCAGCTCAATATGAAGCCATTCCAAGATAAGAAATAAAGTGAATTCTCCCCTGAGACTCTGACAGTCCACAGATGTAGATCTGGCAGGATGCCCAGAAAGTTAGATGGGTACAATTTGGACACATCGGGTTAGTTTCTTTTAACATCTCTGCATTCATCCTTTTTGGTTGCTTTCAGCCTACACTGTGTCAACTCAATCCATGGACTTTTTTTTCCCAAATAATTGATTTGGCGTGTTCATTACAATGGCCCCGCATGTGACTGATTCACTGAATGTTTCATTTTTCACTGGATGTTTGGCATGTACTCCTGGATACTGTGATTATTCTACCTTTTTTGTTTCTCCTCATTATACATGACGTGTTGGAGACAGGCCATTCTTTCTGATTGAACACTGATATTCCTTTTCAGCCCTTTCATGGAGGGTGTTGGTTTGTACATGGGGCATGAGTGTGAGAATATGTGAATTAGCCCTGATTTGTGAATTGGCTGTCATCTACATTTCCATAGTTGTCAGACCTGTTGACCTCAGTTTCTGTACCTAGAAAACATGAATGACAGATCTTATCCACTTTCAACAAAAAGCATGTTGTAATCCTCATAGCACTGCATAGGGCTCAAAAGCACCAGGAAAACCCAAGAGAAACCTGTCGACCCGAACCAAATGCTGCTCCTCTCTCAGGTACCAATGGATGGGCTCATCATAATTTCTAAATAAGGGAAAAAAACCCCAAAACCCATGTCCTCCAACCAGATCTATGCTTGGAGATTCAGTTGTGAGCCCAGCTCACCATGAAGCACAAGGGTAGATACACAAAATGCACAAGGTGTATGTCATCTTTGAATCACAGCCAAATACCCCTTGGAATTGCTATATTCCGAGCGGCAGCCTGACCTCTAATAGTTGTGGAAGTAGCTGCTGCTACTGGCCCAGCTTTCTGGACCAGTGGTGTCCAAAATAGCATCTCAGTGGCATTGTCTACATTCCAAGTGCTCAGAAGCCGTATATTGCCTGCTAGTGGCTACCATTTTGGATAGCACTTACACGGGACATCTCTACCAGCACGGTAAGTTCCACTGGATTGGGTTGCTTGTCACTGGCAAATCTTTCCTCTCACTGCTACACTAACGAACCTCAAGTCCATATTTATAGTAGCATCATGTGGGTCCATCTCACAAATGAAGAAGAGTCCTAAGTATCAGTGCACATGTACCAAATGTCATGTTTTCATACTTTCCTTCGCCCAGCGTAAGAAGCTAAGATAAACCAAAGGGCATGTTACAAAGAGATTTATCAACCAGTAATCAATACCTAATTTTAGAAAGAATTATATCATGGGCCAGGGTCTAGAAATATTCTATTTTCTTTTATGTGTGAATTCCAATTGATTCATGGTGTGAATATCCAGGATTCAACTGCCCCCCACCCCTCCTCTCACCTCCCTCATGCCTCTGTGAATTAAAGATTGATTTTATTATAGGTCCATTTCCTTCTTGTTTATGGTATCACATCTATTTGATAAAGAATGCAACATGGGCAGAGATTTAAGTATTTTGCATGTTATATATGCAAAAAGGGTAAACATCAACTATAGACCCAAGCTGAATGGCTTAAAGTGTATTGTTTATCATGCCTTATTTTATTGCTAATCTCACGTATATCTCACATCGAACAGCAAACAGGCCTCATACACCCATAAAAAGCCTACAAACCAAGCTATTGAAAGAGTAATATTTAAGCCTAGCATTCATAAAATATGTAATGGGATTGCAGAGCTGACAGAACCCATAGAACTGTCAACAAAATGGATGCTGAGCCATCTCTTTTCAAAAATGAGAAAACTGAAATCCAGAGAAGTGTTGTGCCACAAAGCTCTTGGCTGAAGGATGGAGTCAGGATTAGAACCCAGTTCCCACATGTGGAGCCGGGCTGATTTTGCACACCTCCTTTGTTGCCCTGCTTCGACTAAGCGGATGGAGAAGACAAGCCGGGAGGGGAAGGCAGAAAGAAGTCCACTCTCAGATGGTAGGAAGGCAAGTCCTCCTGGTACCTGGCCAGCACCCAGGCCACCCAAGGTCCACTACCTTGGATGGGAGACACTTTCCTCGTAGCCTACGAAGGCATCTCATGTGTTCCACATGGCTTCAAAATTGCTATTTCCCAGAGAAACCTAAATGCCAATCAATGGGATTTCTGAAAGGAGAGTACAGGTGGTCTGTCCTGGTTAATTTATTTTTTGAGTGTGACCTTATGATGTCTTTCTTATGAAAAGCTCTAAGTTCTCTAATCTCTTTCTCTCAAATAGCATCTAAGCATTTATCTTGATGATTCATAGATAAGGTTTTAGGGGTCTGTAAATTCCCTGAAAAGGAAAATGAAATTCAGCTTCCAGGCTGTATTGTCAGCAAATTATCAAAGATATCCATGATTGAAAAAATCCAAAAAAGACCTGTCATAAAGGGAGAAGAGATCAAGATGCACTTTGTTTGTTTTTTGATGCGGAGGAGCACAAACAGAGGGAGGGGCGGAGAAAGAGGAGAAACAGACTCCCCGCTGAGCTGGGACCCCCCAGGGGGCTCGATCCCAGGACTTTGGGATCACAACCTGAGCCAAAGGCAGATGCTTAACCAACTGAGCCACGGAGGCACCCCAAGAAAGATGCACTTTTTAGAAGAAAAAAAAATCACTAAACACAGGAAAACTGTCATGATGACCATAAGATATAGTAAATGATGTAATAGAAATAGGCAAGGAGAAATCAACGATTAAGAAGCCCAGGAAGAAACAAGGTTGAAGATGGAGTTCCCTTTATTGTCTGTTCCTTCCTTCTTTTGTCCGAACCCTAAGAGTTATAAACCGACTTCTGCAGTGGGAAAAAACCTTCCACCCTCTTTTCCAGCACCGCAGAGGGCTACAGGCTGAGCCAGACTTCCACAATGCTGGGGCAGGGTTTTGAGTGCCAAGTCAGGCTCCATGACCTGCGGCAGGCACCGCCTTGCTGACTACCAGCTATAGGGCTGGTAGCCGTAAAGAGGGGCAAATCACCCACCCGCCCCGCCTATCTTTTCCTTTCATGAGTGGATCCCTGCAAACCCGCTTCGCATCTCTAGAAGACAGTAGGCCATGACAGGAATGCAAAAGGACCCTGGAAATACCACTGAACTAATATTGAAATACAGCAGCCTGGGGCACCTGGGTGGCTCAGTGGGTTAAGCCTCTGCCTTCGGCTCAGGTCATTTTCCCGGGGTCCTGGGATCGAGCCCAGTATTGCGCTCTCTGCTCGGCAGGGAGCCTGCTTCCCTTCCTCTCTCTCTCCGCCTTCCTCTCGGCCCACTTGTGATCTCTCTCTCTCTGTCAAATAAATAAATAAAAAAAAAAAAAGAAAGAAATACAGCAGCTTAATTAGATGACATCATGAAGGAGAACAAGGCCTCAGATAGGAACATGGCAGCTCCTGCTTCTGCAGAGATGCTGCTGGGGTTCTGGGAGAAAACAGAGCCAGGGAGGAGGTACAGAGGGGCTTGGGGCAGGAGCAGCAGCTGGAACCAAGGGCACAGAGATTGCTACAGACACTCCCGTGAGCTCAGAAGTGCCGTGACACCATCAACACCCACAAGAGGCACCGACTGCAGCCACCAGCTCCCCACCTGCTGAAGGCAGGACCAAACGGGATCATAATTTTTCTTCCATTTCCATAGTTGGGGAAGGTATCTCTTCACGTAGTCTATTCAGTTAAAACAACGGAATGGAGAAAGCCTGTCCACCAACTAGTAAGAAATGTTCACAGGAACCTGGTCTGCCAGTTGTAATTTTGGACTAAAAGGACATCAACATTTTCATATGGGAATACAAATCACGCGTTTTAAAAATGCCTGCCGAACTCAGCGTGTGGACAAGACAAGGCGAGTCACTGGTACGTCTGCCTGAAGCGTTTACCTGCTGGTGCAGAGACAGCTCACCCAACTTTCTAACTCGTTTTTCAGCTTCTCTGGGGCTCTGCCCATTGGCATTGGCTTTGCAAGAAGAGAATGGTGGCAGAGCCATGACCAAGTAGCAGACATTCCCAATAAGAATATTCTGGTACATTTTAAAAGAAACTCTCAGTTTGATTGACCATAAAATATTTTTTAAAACATGGCAAGTCATAAACCTCTTCAATATCAACAGGCAGGATATAATGATTTGTATATTTTATTTTGACTTTACATGCGGTGTTAAAAACCCAAAGTACATATTATTTACACATCCACAATACAAGTTTACAAGATATCTATACATGTTAAAGTACTCTATAAAACAGTATAGAGCCACTTCACTTTAGGGTTACTTTTTATGCCGTACCATTAAAAAAGATACAATCTGTGTTTACCTTTGCACAAATGGATAAAGCATTTAAAAATTAAATTAACAGGATAGAGACTAGATTTTATGTTAGAAATTTCAACATAAATACTGATAGAACTCACATTACAAACTACAAGGCAGCACAATGTTACAAAATGTTATCTGGGTTCACATAGAGTTACTGTTCCGTTTTCTGCACGCTGGGATTAATATTGGTAAGGTGAATTCAAACACGTTTGTTGGCGGTGGTCTGAGTAGTGTTTATCGTTGGTTGGTTTAATTTATTATTAATCTGTAATATTTTAGTTGCAAAGCTGACGTGTCTCAAGAACAGAAGTTCTTTCTAGTTTTTGAGTTTCCAGAGATCTCGGGGAATCACGTTCTTTATAAAATGATATTCTCAAAGGAAAAGAATAGCTGTATCGGTATTCTACAATCTGTATAAAAATGCTCTGGTCTTCTGCAACCCATCCTCCCCCAAGTGATACAGATCGTCAGTGTTATCGCAAGAAATCAGTTGGACTCACTTATCTAAGTCAGGATCATTCCTCTGCCTTGATACTATCTAGATTAGGTTCAATAAACCACGGTGTGGTGTGCAGCATATTAACTGAGACAGTCATCGGGGTTACACATCATCAACTGTAAGTGGCTTCTGCAAAACTATGAATAAATGACTCTACGGTTCCCGCAGGTGTCACATTACCCGAGAAACCTCATTTGCCTTCACATTATCACCGTTTCATCCTTAGGAAAGCGGGAGTGGAATGTTTATCATGGCAAAGGATGTAATGCTGCTATTTGGGTGGACTGCTGGACAACTAATTGTTCTAGGTTGTTTTTACGTTTTTAAAAAGTCTTTTCAGGTGCTGGTTGAAAAACATTTACAACTGGCACTGGGTAAACGATGTGCTATACTGGAAACACTTGACATATTTTAGTACTTCTATCATTCTCGTGAATAAGGCACAAAATGCACAGATTCAGGTAAACTCACATGTAATATTTACAGTCTATTGTCATTACCTGCATGACTTAGAAGAAAATTCTTGTATGACACAACAGAGACAACATGATTGCACCACTTTCGGTTTCAGAGACTCTCTGTTAGGCCAATTAGAATTCCTTTCACATTTCCTTCTTTTGTCTTCTGCTTTGTTTTGTTCTTTTATCTTGGGGGTAGGAGGAGTTAAAGGAAGAGAAATTGTACTACATGGGAGAAACCAAACAACATCAAAATAAAACCTTATTAGTGTGTTCAAGGTTAAATACAGTGAGTCAGGCTTGGATTCACAGTGGACAGGTAAATTGTTCTACTGAATACTGGTGGATAAATCAAGGATACCTCTTAACGTCTCTATCTCCTTAAGCTGGCAAGACTGTAATAGAAGTTTTAATGAATAGCAGCACAAAATTACTTAGAACTCTTACATTCTGGCATTGGGGACCATGTGAGTCGAGTTAATTATTTTGATGGTCAGATCAACCTTGATTTTATTTCTTTTCTCAAAGCTGAACCCAATGGACTGCTGTGGGAAGAAGTTACTATCTCTTGTTCAGTCATGCTCAATGTAAACAAATCCACAGCACAAAAAGATGCAATGGGCACCAAACAAATCCTAGTGGGTACAGAACACACACACGTTCAACAAACACACGCGCACGCGTGGGCACGCACGCATATGCGCACACACACACACACACACACGTACTACAGTTCATTGGTGGCATGAAAAAAAATGCCACACTTGAAAAAAATGCTACAGTTTGGGTCAAGACTGAATTTTTAGCAAATCGTTTGGTAATCTACAAGTTCATTTCTTTGAGACATTACCATTGTTTTTTGACATTTGTGCAAGAGGCAAGGTGAATGCATACAATTAAAATGTTCACATTTAATGGGAAGACCACACATAATGGTAGTCTAAGTTGAACCCATTTTCAAGTATTTGCTCACAGATTCTTCTGAGTACTGTATCAGCTCTCTATACTGGTAAGGCAGCCCCCGGGAGCTGCCCATCTCTTTAGCTTCAAACAAAAGAAATGGAATGACCAGCACCTTCCTTTGTTTTCGGGCAAGTACACAGAAGCTTTGCTGTAGTAGCTACATGTGGCAAGTTCTGATGTTGCCAAAGTTAGAAAGAGTTTCTTTGGCCACTCGGTTCTCTTAAAATACAAGGGAGTCTCTTATCTTAAGGTACCCTTACAACATCATCCTCTCGACAACACGGACAGGATAAAGCCACACGGAAAATAGCACACTTGAGGCCTAGTAAGTGTATTTGTTCAGTGGTCTGACAGATGTGGTTTGAGGAACAAATGAAGGCTTTGGTGGCACATCAGGTTTTAAGGACGGTGTCCTCTTTAGTCCCGTCCTAGGAAGGGTGCCATTACTGGTATAGCTGCTCTGTCTGGAGAGGGAAGGCTGCAGATGAACGCTCACTGGTGTCCCCTGAATATAGTCCACCTTGGCCCCAGTGGGGGTGGGCATGTACCCCCCACGGTTCATACTAGGCTGTCTAGATAACAAAACACCATTCGGTGAGTTTAAGTTTTTAGGCATTGCAGATATAGAGTGCCTCTGGGAGGAATTTTTGTGATAACCCCTTTGTCTTTCCAGAGACGTCATGGGGACTCCAGGAGTGGTGGGGACATCCACTCGCTTGGTTGGGCTATTTCTGGGGAGAGTTGAAGGAGGAGAGTATAGTGATGCCTCCCGGTTAGGGACCTTGGGTGGGACCTCAGACATAGGTCCCACAGGATCCAGCATTAGGGTCTGGTGGGCCATCTGGATATCTCCCATGATGGCTTTGGGGTTGCTGTTTGGGTCATTTAGATGCTTCAGGAGATCGTTGAGGGTATTTCTGGAATCCACAGAACGCCGGTGATCTCTCTTACTGGATGACTTTGTGAGTGGGTGGTCAATGTTTTGAAGCTTCTTTTCAGCTTTGTGAGCATTGGAGTTTGAGAAGGATGTGTTGTAGTCATGAGTAGCATTAGGAAGAACAATGGCACTGGGGATATGCCCGTGACTTAATGGGGAATGGGGTGGTGGACTAGAAGGGAAAAACTGTGGGGTTTCCTTCCTTGAAGCCCCATGGCCATGGGCCTTGTCTGAGTGGCTCTTCATGGCCTGCAGGGTCTTCTGGTGAAGCACAGGTGTAGACTCAGGCGTGGGCAGAGCAGCCAGTTCGGGAGGTTGGCCCCGATGGTCCATCACCATGGATTTAGTATCTCCGTTGGGTGGCAGCTCTTTCCGACTGGTCAGCAGGTTACTGTACAATTTGGGAGAATCGATATTCTGTTGATATTCCTTGACCGGACTGTCAAAGAGACCATTCAGTTTGGCAAAACTTCCGCTGGAGTCTGTGCACGACTGGGCAGATTCTGCATCTTTATGGATCTTTCTGTTTTTCCGAACAAACAGGTCACGATAGCAGTATACTGCCACACCTGCAATGAATGCGCCCAAAACAAAGGCGGCAAAGACACAGGTGATGAGGACATTCATGTGGACCATCTGGTTCGACTCTCCCGACTGGACCTCCCATCGCACACCTGCAACAGACACGCAGGAAAAGAGTCTGAGTGAGGTGCTTCTTTCGAACAATATTAGCCAGCAAATGGCTTCCATTGAGCCAATACTACCTTCACGTGGTCCATATGCTTAGCCTGGAGGGTCAGGGAGACTCTAAAATTCCACCTGTATATTTGTCTTGAGTCATGATCAGATCCCCAGAGACATACCGGATTGCTGCAGATGCCAGAGTAACTCTGATTTCCCACCGATCCGTAAGTGTCTCTTCCCCCCAAAATCCCTTCTAAGTAAGTTGTTCTCTAACATTCAAAGTTTTAAGATTTTGGGGTCCTAAAAATTAGAGTTAGAAAGTACATATTTTCTAAATGGTCAATTTAGAAATGTTTTGTCTCGTGATTTTCTCCTAAGTCAGAAGTCAGGATTACAAGGCAATTGCTAGAATTAGGAAAATTAGGGATTGGCATAACTGTACATTATGCTAAAATAATGATGCTATCTTAACTAGAATAAAGACACACAATTGGTTCAAAAATGAAAAGCGCCCGCTTTGTCATTGCGAACTACAAATATGAACTTTTGTGTTTGCTTTGATTTTTTTTTTTTTCCCATTCCATCTTGGAGTGGATTACTCTTGAATTGCTTTCTATGAAAGAAATACGGACAGTCTAAAGAAGTATAATATGTAGTAGTTAAGTATATTATCCCATCGTCTTGAGATATTTAAGAAATATTTAAGTTAGACTACAAGAAGAGTGGATTAGTTTGTAATTATTGGGATTTTTAATGCGACCACAGACATCTAACAGTCAATCTAAGAGATGTTAGTTTAAGAGGTATCCAAGTCTGTTACATGCTATAAGCATAGCTATCCCAGGATAAGGTTAAGTCAGAGCAATTTCGAGGATTCTGTTGCTTTAGGTTAGTACTAAGGCCTTTGAACATTAGTTGCTTTTAATCAATGTTCAGGATTATGAATTCAGTGGCACTGGGAGAGACAAAGAAAGAAAAGTAGAAAAAAATGATATTACTAAAGGAAACAAAACAGAAAGAATGATCATAAAACTGTTTACAATGAAAACATATAAAACCCAAATCAACAGACGTAAATCATAAATGACAAAGTACTGGCATAAAAACTGATTGGAAACCTGATACCACTGTTTACTAAGCACCAAAGAAAAGGTTGTTTTTCTCCCAGAGTAATAGGTCTAATAAGCCAACTCAACAGGCAGCTGTTTTCTAACTGCTTCTATTAAGGGCTGGAAGTGATAGTTATGGACAAGTGCTCTGTCATGTTTCATTGCTTGTGACATTCAAGCAACTCACTAGCACCTTGTGTATCCTTTTCATATTGCATTTGGAATCGAAGCGAAACACAAGGCTGGGGAAGGCTATTAGACAAAACATCGGATACCAGGATATTTGCTAAAATGAGTTTGGTGTTTTGATGTTGTTGGGGTGGTCCTGGAAATTCTCTGACATTGAGCAGACTCTCAGCATTTTTTGGGTAGAAACCAACATAGACTGACTGAGCGGTTATCTCATCACCCCTTTCGTTCCCAGCTTTCCATCTCTTTGGTCTAGGAAGGCACCCGCTCCATACAAGCACAGAAAGCGGAGTGAGGGTAGTCGGGGTAGGAGGTGTGAACAACAGCAGAGCTGTGTCACTCCACCCCCCGGGAAACCCTGTGTCCACCAGCTCCTCAGAGAGATCAGGAATCAGGTTTCCACTCAGCGAGAGATGAGTTCCCTGGTGAGGCCTTACCCTTTGGGATACCTGATAAAGGATCAGTAAAATCAGAAGTGTTTGGGTCATCTTGAACTACAAATTTCCGGGAGCTCGTCAGTTTAGGTCTCCAGGTATCAATCACTTTAGGTGTAATTTCTGGGATACTTGCCATTGTGGTAACAGATGATGAAGATACCTCCATGTCTGTGGTGGCAAACAGATTTTTATTAATGTGGGTAATGCTGACAGATTTCCCTGACCACTGGTCTGTTGCATTTTTAAGGGACGTTTCATTCAATTTTACGAGAAAGCCTGTTCTAGGATTTCATAAAAGACACATTTGAAGAGACTATACCCAATCCCTTTCTTGCAAGGGAAAAAGAAAAACTAAAAATTAACCATAAAGACAAATTAAGCAGATTTCAAAACTAGACACACTGAAAATGCTCCTACCAAAGCCCCTACAGTGATTAATGACCCTCGTGGAAAAGGTTATCCACATCCCAAAGATGAGCTGCTACTCTCTCATTTTCGTGTGAGATGGCATCAGTTCATTTCTTTTTATGCATATGTCTAAAAGCATTTTCCTGAACATTTGGAGACTGTGTATCCTTCACCGGGGAACCTACGGGGTAACTTCAGCAGGAAAACACCTGGTGAAGTCCACGTGATCTGGATCTGGATTTTCCACCTGCTAGAGCAGGCTGTTGGGCTCTATCTCGGACCTCCCGTCCATCTGCGCCCCGAGGCCTTGCACCATCCACGGTAGAGCACCAAAGCAGGGAGGGACCTCGCGTGTGCCTTTCAACACGCCTGGGGGATTTCTTCCAAAGAATTAGCAGCAACTCATGCAAAAGAAATGGCATTTATAAGCTGAATAAGGATGGTCTGCTACATAAGATCTGCTATCCTCTTCTCCCTTCTGAGGAATGAGACCGCTGTGAGCTTTAGAAGCAGCAGGAGGACCGGAAGTAACTTAACCTCTTAGCATGTGTGTTGCTGATTTCCACAGAGTAGATGTCCCCTTGGAATGTAAGCATACGGTTTTAGGTTAAAATTCCGGAGACCCACATTCAGACCAGTGCAAAGGTCGCAGACGAAGACTCCAAAACAGATACTGATGGGCACGGAGAGCCCACCGAACCACCCTCATACATCAGATACGAGCTTCATTCAACAGGAGCCTTTTGCACACCACTGAGACCACAACATTCAAAGATCCACGGGCTCACCGCAAACCAAAGAAAAAGATGTCGAAAATGTATAAAATACACATTTTGGGGAAATGTGTATTTGTTTACTAGGTCTTAGGAAAGGTGAGGAGAGAAGGGGGAAATAATGAAAGTCTGCCATCCATTCAGTAGAGATGGCCAGAGGGAGCATCCACAATGCACGGAGGGGGGAGAGAGAAGAGAAGCTTGGGTGGGCGGGCGTGCAGCTGGAATGCGGTCTATGTGAATCCATTTGATTTTTCTTACGGGATGTGCCTCGGTCAATGATGAACTGTTAACATGCTACACAGGGGTGGAGTGCTGAGTAAGAAAAAGTCTTTCAGTACCATCGGTGGGATTATGAGTCAAAGCAGAAACATGAAAGGCTGCCAAACTGCGCAAAAGGAGGGGAAAGGGGGCTGAAAATGCTGAACTGAAGGAAAGAAAAGGTTGTTAATTATCAAAAAAATTAAAAAAAACTAACCAGATGTTGGACCGCCAAATATTTTGTAATCTGGTGTAGTTGAAGTAGGCAAAATTTCTAAAAGAATTAAAGGAACAAGTAATCAGTAAAAAGTAACCAAAAGAAAGCAAAAATTTATGAATTCCAATTAACTAAAAAAGTCAAAAGAAAAGACTACAAATTAAAAGATTAACCTACTGGTTAGACTACCTTTCTCTAGATTTTCTACAAAATTGTAAATGGTGAAGGAAAAAAAAAGGTAAGATTCTTCTCTAACACATCCCCATGACCAAACAGCTCAGCTTTTGCGAAGTTTAAGTTAAATGCTAGGTGGTATGTGTCCTGAGTCATTAAAAGGCTGATTGTAAAATAATGTTCACGTGCAAATGTGGTCAAAAAGAACTGCCAGAAGGGGAAGGAAGATCTGGGCTTACCATGGCAGTCCCCTAGGTGGGCCGTGTTGCCGTATTCTGTGTCTTGTTCATATCCTCCAGCGCTGTGGTTATGGAAAGCAAAGAAGTCTTCGGTTAACAGCCTTCATAGGGACACAAGTGACAACCAGAGCAGAACCAAGAACACAGACCGATTAGTAAAATGGGCAGAGAAGGAAAAAAAAAAAAGGACATTTCAACACAGCTTGCTAAAATGAGTATTTCTTCTATTCAACATCTGGCCACTAGAATGTTTAAGAGAGGAGAAAGAATTGTTTATTCTCTCTACCCATTTCCCTCAGGTATTATCCTGTTTACAATCTCCCTTCCTTATTACAGCCCCAGATTTTTTTTTCCTTTCTTTTCTTTTTCTTTTCTCTTCCTTTTCTTTTTTTACTTCTCCCACATCAAAAAAGAAAAGAGAGGAAGAAAAGAACAAAAGTAGTACTACTGGCATCTTTCTAAAATGTCTAGCTTTAGAGACCCAGAGAAGACAGGCAGCTCTCAGAAGGTCCTGGCTGATGTGACAGGGCATACTTACAGCATCCCTGGGGTCACTCTGCCACAGGTTCCCTGGCTTAACCAGCCACAGTATGGGTCCCGAGATGCAACACAAGACCTGTATAAAACCAAACAGAACGGAGCTTGGATTATCTCATCATCAAAGTTCACCGCGCTGCAAGACTCAAGGTAAGGAAAGAAACATCAGCTTACTTTTTGCAGGATCCATAACGCTCACAGCGACTGAGGGGGAGGCGAATCACGCAGCTGGAGAACGCCACGTACACAGCGTGATGATCTTTATCCAACTGTAATGAGATGACCTTTCTGTCCTCCTCATTCTCAGCATTACACCTGTATTTGGGGATACATTTTGAGACCGCATGTTTAGGAGGTCGAAAGCTACACGAAATATACAAGGCAAGTGGGGTTTGGTTTTGCAATTACTAAGTGCTGGGAGATCCTGAGGGAGATTCTCAGTAGCAAACCAGTGAAGTACATAGTTTGGGAAGTAATAATTCTATGTTTGATCTTCTGCGGCTCTGCACAATTGTTTCAACTTCAGGTTGGACAAAGAGTTTTTTTTTTTTTTTAAGATTGCTTTCTTGTTCTGGTGACAAAGGGAACTGTGTTTATGAAGACCACTTTAGACCACAGAGAAGAAAAAGGACAGTGTTTCAGTGCACTTAAATCTTGCTGTGCTACATGTTTCTGATCTCTCTTTAGTCTCCTTTGCTCCATTCTTGTTTGTTTTAATGGTCCAGTTATCTTTTATGTCAGTGGTTGGAAGAATTGTATTGCAAGCTTGTGCTTATGCATACTTGGAAGCAATTGTCTGCTGCAGGCAGCAGCAGAAAATAAGCCTGCAGGGTATCAGGGGTGGGTGCTAACATGTTCTCATAGCCCAAAGGTGAGAAACGAGGGCCGAATGATTTTTAAACTCATCTACTGCCCACCATCCTAGCCTTAGTGGACTCAGGAAAAAAAACAAACAAACAAACTCAGGATTTATTTCACTAAGGAAAAAAAAAAAAAAACACAACCCCAAACACAAATGTGCCAAACCACTGCTAATTTCTGGGGCTCAAAGGAAACGGCTTGATGAAATACACGCCGGAAAGTTTTGAGCCCAGCTGAAAAGCCTTCTCGTAAAATATACCTACTTTGCGTGGTTGTACGCTTCAATCTCTTCCAGTAACACGCTGTCATTCAAAGAGAATGGACTGGTCTTTGCCAAAACTTTAAGCACCACGCCAGCTTCAGAGCCAACGAAGATGACTGTGTAGTTCTGGTGGGGCCCAGCCGTGTGGTCCACAGCGATGGCCGTCAGTCTGTACCTGTCGGGGGAGGAAGGCCAAGTCAGAGGGGGAGGCCGATGGGGAGAGGAGGTGTTAGAGGGGAGCGGGCTGCTGGTCCTAGCCGTCTCACCTGATCCGGGTCTTGGTGAACCAGGGCTCGTCCGCTATGGGTGGGACGGCAGAGTCCATCAGCGGGTGGGATTTGATGAACGCCAGGGTCTCGTCGGGGAAATCGATGGAGGTTTTATAAGCTTCGGCAAGGCCATGCTTTGCACAACAGCCAGGCCTGAAAGGAAAACAGTGTGTTTTTTCCCCTCACAAACTGTATCTAAGGGTAAGTGTCCATTCTGAAAGAAGAGGCCAAGAAAGGAAGGAGAATGAGCAAAACCAGAGGCGTAGGGCTCTCTCCCTGCACTCAGCAGGCTCTCCACATTCACCCCTGTGGGGTTCTGTAGACTGGCTGGGTCTGCAGTGCCCCTGCCCCCCACCGGGGACCCCTCCCTGGCACGGGAGGTTGGCCTCTCTCCCTGCTCTCTGAGGATGGATGCTTCCAGGGACCAGAGGGTTTTGTTAAAAACAAAAATCACTGTCTGCTTTTTTTTTTTTTTTTTCTTTTTACCTTGGCTTTGGTACTTTGTCTTCGGGGACTGCTGTCCACACAGAATCTGGGGTTTTCTGTTCTTTAAACCGTCCTCTGAATACTTTTTCAATGTCATCCATGCTAAATGCACACACGGCAGACCCAGGAATGCTGCAAAGACGGACAGCGTCAGGGAAAGCGTCAGGCAAAGGAGGCCCGCTCCTGGGACCCAGAAGCAAGCACAGAATAGCTCGAGAAGCGCCAGGGCTCTGTTCTCACCTGTTGAGCTGTGTGGTGAACACCCCGACCACAGTGGGGATGCCATTGATTTGTATGATGTCGGTAATGGACTGCAGAACATCGAAGTAGAAAAAGGAATCTCCAGGGACAGAGCAGTTGAGCCGAGCCTTCAGAAACGAGGTCCAGTGTTTCTCCAGGACCCGCTGGGAGCCACCCATGTCATTTTTACAGATGCGGGCCACACGGGAATACACGGCCTGCCCAGGGGAGGAAAGCAAAGCCACAGGGTTATGTGCAGGGAGAGGGAATGGAAATGAAAAGCTATTATTTAAGGGAGGGACCAAAAAAGTGCTAAAGATAGGACCAGTTCAAAAGAATCTAGCAATCTTCTCTCTAAGGATTTGTTCGGTAAGAATGTAAACTAGATTTACCTGGGAGAGAAGAGGGTCATTTTCCTGTTCTGCCAGACGAGCTCCCCAAGAACGGAGCTGTCGGACTGGTTAGGGGAACGCAAACTATCTCCATAGTTTGTCTCCCACTCTGTGGCTTCTATCGTTAATGCCATGTGCCATCCTTAAACTTGGCAAAATGAGGCTGTGATGCTTTAAAATTATACGGGCTTTTCCTGAACCACTCAAAATTGAATAGGGGCTCTACTTTCCATCCTGCCTTTTGATGCTGAGAAAGAATGAACGTTCAACAGATTTCTAAACTGTTAAGGAAGCATCCATAGCTCAAGGGCGCCTGTAGAACACTCTGTAGTGACAGAAAAAAATGAAACCTTCTCCAGGCCCAAGGCTGCTCTTCTCACTCTGGCCATTGTTCAGGTGTTTTCCAGCAATTATTCTCATGATGAGCAATTCACTTCTCTGCACTCGGCCCTGAATGTACCGAGTGCTAGAAAACATGCAAAGAGCATAACTCTACCAAAGCGGGCTTGATTCCATGCAGTACAAGTCCAGAATTCAAGTCAAGTGCATATACTTGCCTTGCCTAAATTATTATGTTCTACCGCAATTTCTCGAAAGAAGAAATAGACATAGTTTCCATATTCTATGGCATGAAGAAAATGTGGCTCTGAAAGAAAAATCGAAAACAAACTGGTTCCTAAAGGATAATTCAATTAGCACAAGACCCCGGCTGCTAGCATGACTGACGGACATGGCACATCTACAAGCCGGTGAGAACTCCAATACACCAACACGCTCAAGGAGTCTGAATATGGGTGTGTTGAAGCTTCAAGGAACCCACAGTCTTTCATGTCAGCTAATGGACTGTGAAAAGCCTAGGGGAACTGAACTACAGCAGAGGTCTCTGTTTCAACAGATTTATTCATTAACCTCTTTAACTAGAGAAGAGAATTTCTTACATCGAGAATAAAAAATCTTGGTATCTAGACGCCAAAGAAAGAAATGTCTCTGCGGAGATGAACTGATCGATTCTCAGTGTTAATTCTGTAGGATGGTAGAGGGGAGTGGACAAGGAACATTATGTGTATTCAGAGGCGGGCAAACTGGCACCCAGAAATGAGGTCTTTCTTTTTTGAAGTCAACCAGGATAAACTCATAGATGAATCTATTTTCCTGACATGGCTGCTAATTTCCTCTTTCCTTGTCAACGCTCCTGCTTACAACCAAAGCAACTTGTACTTGCTCTAAATAAACAATATAAAGTCATGCACTGAGTTTCCTGATGCCTTGGCTCCTGTTCCCCCTTGGCCATCCCACTACCCTTGGCAATCCCACAACGCTGCTTTTCAAGAGTACCTTTTATCCACTTGGAATCATATTTTATTGTACGAAGGGCAGATCCATCACCCATGCTTCGGTAAATCACGGCATCGCTGGCCAGGAAGTCAGCCACTGTGGCAGAATATAGCTTCCCATCTGAAACCAGAGTTATCATTGGGGTAAAATAATCATAATTATCCTGTAGTGTGTTATCCTATGCAGTGTGTTATACCTTTTGGAGTTCTGGCACCTGTCATCCCTATATACACCAATACACGTAGACCCAGATGCTGATGGTCAACCTGGGACAGGTTGCCTCAGGGTATCCTCACCTCATTTTGCAGGTTAAGGATCTGAGTATCAAAACGTTAAGCAACTTTTCAGGGTCGTTGACCTAGTTAACAACAGGGCCAAGTGTCAGAATACTCATCGTCTGCTCACTTTAAAATCTTCTTTTTTGGAAATTTTTTCCCTAGCTCCTACACTGTAAAAACACCTCTATTAAGGGAGCTACCCCAGTTATGAGCTTTTCTCTTCCTTTCAATTCCCTTTTACCTTCAATGTCATTAATCACTTATATTCATTACACTAAAGGATCTTACCAGCAAAAAGGGCAACATTGGTTTGTCTGGCATCGAATGGGCATCTTGCCAGGCCACTAATTTCCTCCCCGTCATACTCTAAGGTATTCAACTATAAAAGAAAAATAAATAGCTGGTGTCACATCTGTTCAATGTACCTGTTTGAAGGCAATACTGCTTTATTTGTACTGAAATTCTATTTGAAGAATTTTGTCTTTATTCTTCCATAGCATTAGAGATAAATGGGTTATAGCAGAGAGGATTCAACTCTAACAGCATGACAGTGCGGGAGGAAAAAAAAAGTTGATAAAAAAAGCACACCGTATGAAATATACTCACCCTATAGTATCTACACATGGGATTGAATGCATTGGTACCACAGACAAAAACCATCTCGTCGTTTCTTGGAACAAATACTTTAATAAAGTTGTGGCATTCGTCCTAAAGAAAGTAATAATTAAGTTACTGTTAGACATCCCATACGCTGACATTGTGCGATAAAGCCTACCTAAAGGCTCACTCTGGCAGATGACTCGTCTGTTCTACTTACTTTATGTTTGCCTTTCATAGCACAGTTTTCTCGGTCCTGTTGTCTTGACCGCCATGTCAGTTTCTGTATTAATCAAGCAAAACCAAAGTTCGTATTTCAACCAAAAATTTGGGGAGGGGAGGGGGATGTTATCCAAGTTCTGAAGGAATGCAAATAAATTTCACTTGCTCACCTTGCTCGGTATTACTTCTGTTTTGGGGATTTCATTTAAGTTTACTGTATAAACTTGATCCCTGTTGGAAACAAGGCTAGTAAGTCAAATCATGTGAATGCATAGAAATGTTAAGCTGCTGCTTCTTGTTTTATTTTTTACAGATCTGCCTTTATTGTATTTTGGAGATCATTTGGATTTTCTCTGTCTCCAACAAAGTCAACAAAGAGGACTTTTTCATTAGTGAGATGCTTTTATATATCACTGTGGTTAGGGAGCAAAGAAAGCTCTTCTCTTCAGACATGGGTCAAACAGCTACTGGTATTAGCATAGGCATACTTCTAATATTTGCTTGAATAATTCCAAGTTAAAAAAGAATAAAGAAAGATTTTCCCCCCCTGCTGCTTTAGGAATAAAAAATGGTATATGATTTCTTGATAGCAGTAATAAAATAGCACCACTGAAGGCTTTAGCCCTGTATTTTGTTCCTGGTACACAACACAGACTCTTCTCAGTGAATATTTTTGGCTACTTGCAATTTTTGATCACAATCACATATTAGTTTTTCATGAACTAGACACATTAATGCAAGCACCACAAGAGAAAAGAATTTTAATCTAATAAACCAATGAGAGGAAAATTACCTGCCAGCAATATAAAGTGTGTCTCGAATTTTCAACATCAGCTGAAAGTCCAGCCTGTGCTGGGATTCATTGCCTGAAGGGCGTCCTCTAAAAACCGGATATTGCCTTGAATCTGCAAGTAAAAATGGGCTAAACCATCAGTCAGGATTATGGAGCTGAAGAATCAATATACAGCATTGATTAGCTGTATATACTAGTTGTAGAAGGGTTTTAACTAAATTCCTCTCTTATGGTCTTGAATATAAATGAATGAAAGATGGTGAATGTTAGCAAATGATCTTTTTCTTTTAACAGAAAATATATAACCTATACATGGGTTGCTTTAGGAAAGCAACCAACAGAGCTGTCCCATTTGCTCCAAACACTAAGAAAAGACTCTAGATCCATTAATATGCAAAAACAGTTTTAAGACATATAAAACTCTCTTTCTAAAAACAAATGCATTTAGAGGATCAAAACCAAAAACAGTTCCCTTCTCAAAAAAGAAGAATGTTCTTTAGATTACTTACAGTGATAATCAACAGTATTGAGGGGTTCGTCATCTTCGGGAAAGCTGACGGCCCTCAGCTGGGAAATCATCAGGAGAAGCATGTAAGCACAGGGCAGGAAGAACCTCATGGTGGGCCAAGATGAAGTTGGAGCTGTCCCTCCTCAGAAATCCCACTCAGCTACCTGGAGAGCAGAAACAATTTGGAAAGGTGTCTCTGATGTGATGCAACTTGCTCATCTGTAATCAGTTCAGTTTTCACCAAGAGCTCTCTCCAGGGCCCTGCCCCCATCAGGAGCCCTGGCAGAGGCGGCGGGGGGCGGGGGGGGTGAGGCATCTCTGAAAACACAGGCTGAAGATGGCAACGTGCCAGGCCTGATCGAAGCATCTGGTGAGCATAACGAAGTTGTAGGCACATTTGCAAGAGTTCTTGAGGTAACTGTGTATGTCATCCCAGCAAGATCACCAGAACCACAAACGGAAATGCTGGCTGCTGACTTGGCACGAAGATGGGCTAAGTTGGGATTAGAATTTTAATTAAACTCCAATCTGCTTCCCTTCCCCCAGCCTGAAATACACCCAGTACAGCTTGTCTCTGCAACCCCTCCCATAAAATGCCCAAGCTGTCTCACAAATATCCAGGGAGCTGATGGTCCCATCACCCTCATCAGATCCTTGCTAAAGGCATTGCCAAATGCCAAACTCCCAGCATTACTCAAGCCTTAGTCCTAAATTTGTAAGCAGAGCAGTTCCCTGAGCGTACTAAGATCAACATGGAAGCAAGGACATGAATGACATTGAGTCAGGGTGAAGGGAGAATGGAAAGAAATGAAATGATTTCACGATCTATCAATTAAGCGGGACAGGATTAAAGCAGCACAGCTGACACCAGACCACTGGGGAAGTCTTCTTTTTTACATAAAACCATTTGGACACAAACCAATACCCTTAACATGCCTGTCCTCTTAGCTTTATTGAACTTTAGAACCACTGGGGGCCTTAGGGACCATCTAGTCCAACCCCCTCATTTTTCAGAGGAGAAAACCATGGGACTCACTGAATTTCAGGGGGCTCTTTCGAGCACAATCAGGGCATAGACTTACATCACCTGAGTCTCTGTCTGGTCTCTTTTCATCAAATTAAATGAGGAAACGAAGTGACTTTTTTTTTTTTTCCTTCAAAAATATAGTATTACAAAAAATCTTCTTGGGCTAATGAATATATTGTCTTTATTGAAGTGATGTTTCACAGGTGTATGCATATGTTACATTTTACCAAACTATACATTTACAATGTGCAATATATTGTATGGCAGCATCTCAACAAAGCCCATGGCATTAATTGCATATTATCCATCAAAAAAATTTTTTTAAATCTTTAGCTGTTATTAATTTATTAAAAAAGAAAATTAGGGCTCTGCTGGGCCAATGAGATGGCTTTTTCAAAACTGCAAATACTCTGCTTTGCAACAGTACTACCCCATCCCGGCCACAATGATCACCTACAGCTACTCTACTGAATGGTATAGCAGTTAGCTTTATCTCCATTCTCATCTACCTAAGAATGTTAGGAGAGATCATGAGAATCACTTCAAATTCTGGGTGAGTCCAACCACTAAACTGGGTACTTACTATGCCTCTTTTGTTTTCTTCATGTCAAACATACAGAGGCACAGGCATGTAAGCTATGCAATGCTCTCAATGTTTGTCTTTCTAACTAAAGTAGAAGGCAAGTATAGGTGAGTTTTAGAATCCTTGGTTTGCAAAAGAGAACAACCTTGAAGTACATTTTTTTCTTAATGGAGGATTAATCCAGCCAAAAGTTAACATATCAAAAATGCCCTGTTTAAAGCATGGTGGAGGGCGATCTGTGGCTGTATCGTTTTGTACTTAAGTCGAAAGAGTGTGATGTTGGCAGTAGTCTGGCTTGGGCTTGGTTGGAACTCCATAATTACTAGCTGATTGGTCTAAGGAAGCTTCTTCTGTTTCTCTGCACGTTCATTTCTTTATTTATAATATGGGGATAATACCACCTTATCCACTGGGTTAAAAGGAAGTAAATGTCTGGCTCCCATAAATTCTGAGCAAAGTTAGACCTCCTCACCCATTCCCTATTGAACACCATGCACATGACCTTGACCTAAGAATCCGACCCAGAGTCTGGGAAAAAGATGTCCTAAAATATTAAATCTATTTGGCCATTTCCCCTCCACAGAGAGGTATTTTAAGTTATTTTAAAATACAAAGGGATTATTTCTAGAATAATTTTCACAACTTGAGCTTATTTATCAAACTTAGAAAAGAAGGTGAAAAAACAATTACTGTCAATCTGAAAATCCTAACACAACAACTGTAATGATTTGGTTCTAGTCTTCTTGTCACATGCACATATTTTCAAGGATGACAAGGTAACCTCTTTTAATGTATGACTTCTCCTAAAGCAGAGTCTTCCTGTCTCACTTTTCCAGCATGCTTCCATGTTTCACCATTTATTCAGATCTTGGAAAGTTGAAGTAGTATAAACACATGGAAATATTGCTGTAAGAACAACATTCTGCTATGATATCGATTCCAAAGTTCATCCTCTGGATGGAAAGTCACTGGGTGTTTCTGCTGGGTGTCAGGAGGAAAAAATCAGGAGTACCCATTGATCTTAAAGAAATTAGAAATATCTGTGGGAAAATAAGAGGCAGACAGTTCTGTGGATATTTCTCTATCATGACAGGTAACTGAATGGTTCACATCATCCAGGCAGAACCTTGATGTCCTAGACAGCAGGACAGGGAGGGGCCCTCACCAGGAAGGGTGTCTCTCACATCTGTGATTCCAGCATTGAGGGTAAGGATGAAGTCACGGCTGACTCACTGGCAAGCACCAAGTTGCTGGCTGAGCTATCATTTCCTATAACTCACTCAACTCATCTGACACTGCAGAAGGCAATTTCTCCTCATACCCTTCCCCCACCCATCTCATCCTCTAAAAATAAAACCCCACCACTAATTGCTTCCTGTCCCTGCATAAAGCTTTATTTAAAAAAAAATCACTTTCAGATTTGCCATAGAAATTATAAATGGAAGTAGTTAATGTAAAATATATATCAAAGTAAGACTGAGTCGGGAAGGGAAGGATCTAGAAATACCTGTGAGAAATGAGCCAGGGAGATTTATTTTCATCTAAACCCCTCAGACTATCTGGCTTTTACCTTATTTAAGGAAATATCTCAGAATTCCAGGACTCAGTAAAATTGTGAGACTAGTTATGCTGTTATGTAAGACTAGTTATGTTCTCCTTCAGAACAAGTGAAGAGGTAGGACAAAATGTTGGAAGAGAATATAGACCTTGGGGTTTGAAAAGTCTGCTTCAAACTTGCTTGTGCCATTTACTTCCTGGCTCTGGGGCCTTATTTAAGACTTACCCCTCTTAAAGCCTTAGTTTCCTTAAGTGTAAATTAGGAAAATTGCCATTACCACCTCCTAGGCTCTTCCGAGGATTAAATGAGACAACCTATCTAAAACATCTAACATAGAGCCTGGCCCGTAGTAAATGCCTAGTAAATTTTAGTGGCTATTATTATGACTATTATTGTTACATCTTATTGGGTAAAAATGACCCCAGAAAGGGAAAGAAATGTTTATTACTACTTTATCATGTACAACCATTCACAAAACCATTTATTAATACCATCCTAACAATGATAGCGGTATTCTTAGAGGATTAAGATACAGTTTCACAGGGGCCCCTGGGTGGCTTAGTCATTAAGTGTCTTCCTATGGCTCAGATCATGATCCCAGGGTCCTGGGATTGAGCCCCACATCAGGCTCCCTGCTTAGCGGGAAGCCTGCCTCTCCATCTCCAGCTCCCCCGTGCTTGTGTTCCCTCTCTCACTGTCTCTCTCTCTGACAAATGAATAAACAAAATCTGAAAAAAAATTTTTAAAAAAGATCCAGTGTCACAGACATAGATGCCTAAGGAGGAGGAAATCACCTTCCTTATGAGTAAGGGTATCGTAAAGATCGTGCCTAAATGAGATTTTTTTCCTTTCAGCCAGAGAAGGGGGGTAACTGCGTAAGTAAATTTTGTCATTTTTTGGGTATTATATATAGGCATCTCCCACATATATCTGATGTTAAAGTCTAAATATAATGAGAGAAGTTCTTAAAAGCAGTTCAGAGCTGCCAAGATAGCGAGGGTTTGAGTGGCAGAATCCTTGAGAGAGGGGAGGGTGCCAAGAAATGAGCTCCCCACTTGGCACTTGATTTCATATTATAGGATTTGCTAATTTTTTTAAATATTTACTTTTTTTTTTTTTTTTTTTAATTTAAGAGAAAGAGACAGAGAGTGGAGGCAGGGCCAGAGGGAGAGACTCTTCAAGCAGATTCCCTGCTGAGCACAGAACCTGATGTGGGGCTTGATCTCAAGACTCTGAGACCATGACCTGAGCTAACAAGAGTTGGACACTTAAACAACTGAGCCACCAGGTGCCCCAGGATTTGTTAATTCATAAGCTACCTAAAGATGAGAGTGTAGCTATAAAGAAAAGCCAGATTTTTAGCAGTATCGAGTTTACGGCCCACCATGAAGGAGTCCCAATAACTATCTGCAGGCTCTCTTTTGGAGCTCTGAGGGTCTATACCCTAAAGAAAGGGAGCAAACACGAGGTAGACCAAACTGCATAAAAACTCCAACTTGGTCTCCAAAAAAGTAAGTCCTGGATTGAAGAGATGTAATCTCCTCCCACTCTAGCTCCTTGAATAAAATGCCAGGTGAGTCCGAGTCCTCTCTAGAGGAAAGTCATATTATCTGGAGATGCCAGTTTTTTAATACAAAATGCTTAACAGAAATTTCTAGACGTTCCAAGAACTAAGATTAAGAGAGAAAGGAAGGCAACAGAAATAGGCCCATAGGTAAGTCAGATTTTAGAATTATGAGATATCAATTTAAAGAAATAATTATTTATTTTGTCCAAGAAAAAAAGATGACAAAATGAAGAATTTCACCAGAGAACTGGACTCTATTAATAAAGAATTAAATGGAAATTTTACAACAAAAAAAGCACAATCATTAAAGCATTGTAATAGATGTATTTAGCAATGTGTTTCTTATAGCTGAAGAGAAGATCAGTGAACCAGAAAATGGGCTAATAGAAAATACCAAACAGAAGCATGGAAAGCAAAGATGTTGGGAAAAACAGACAAGAGAGTAAGAGACACATAGGATCTTATGAAAACATCTAACATCAGAGTGCTGGTGAGTGGAGAGAGAGAGAGAGAGAGAGAGAGATGGATGGAAGCAACATTTGATAAGATAATGGTGGCGTTCTTTTTCAAAACTAGCCAAAAACCATAAGTCTCATATTCATGAAACTAGAACTTCTAAATACAAAGAAAAACATACTTAAACACATCATAATCAAGATGTTGAACACAAAGGAAAAAAATATGTTAAAAGCTAAAAGGTATTTTACCTTCAAAGAAGCAAGGATAATACTGACAGCTGACTTATGAATAGAAATGATGGAATCCAATAGACCATAGAATGACATTTTTAAAGTGCTGAAAAAAAGTAAATTCTTAGGCAAGAGTTCTATTACCAGTGAAAATATTCTTCAAAAATGAAGGCAAATCATTATCTTTTAGACAGATAAAAGCCAAGAGATTTGTTGTCAGCAAATCAGACTAAAAGAAATACTGAAAGGGAGTTCTTTAAGCAGGATAATGTATAGGGTTTGTTAATGGAAGTTCTTTTAATAGTTATAGACTAGTGGCCAAATGCAAAATTAATGAATCCCAGATAAATAAATTGGTATAGACCCTTTTTCTCCTTGAAAATTATATTAGTGCAAAGGAAATGAGAATTCAGAAGTTGAGTAGGCCTCCTTTATCCCCAGTACAAAGAACCCAGAAAGATAGCATGCTGATTTTAAAGCTCTGGCTATCTTCTGGGGATGCCACTTCTGGAAGAGGAGCTGTTCAGACTCTCCTACGGCATATACCTCAGGATCTGAAAGTGGCATTGGTTTCTCCCATTTTCCTAATTATTCCTCCAGATCTTGGAACTTCATGCTCTTCAAAATAAATCTTCCTATTTGAGGTCCTACCTCTCCTCCTCCTTTTTAGCTGATAATGTCCTAGTCACTTTCTCTAAGAAAGACTTTTTTTTTTTTAAGTTTTATTTATTTATTTGACAGAGAGAGATCACAAGTAGGCAGAGAGGCAGGCAGAGAAAGAAGGGGAAGCAGGCTCCCCGCTGAACAGAGAGCCGGATGTGGGGCTCGATCTCAATACCCTGGGATCATGACCTGAGCCGAAGGCAGAGGCTTTAACCCACTGAGCCACCGAGGCGCCCCAACTTTTCAAAGACTTCAGCAAACTCAGTCTTTGGTTCCATTCTGGCACTTGTCATCAGCTTTAGCTTCTTCACCTCAAAACTCATAAAGTCAAGGACTGCATGCTTTGACCTCAATCTCTTGTCCTTCCAGTTTTCTTTTTTCTTTTTTTTTTTAAGATTTTATTTATTTATTTGACAGAGAGAAATCACAAGTAGATGGAGAGGCAGGCAGAGAGAGAGAGAGAGAGAGAGAGGGAAGCAGGCTCCCTGCCGAGCAGAGAGCCCGATGCGGGACTCGATCCCAGGACCCTGAGATCATGACCTGAGCCGAAGGCAGCGGCTCAACCCACTGAGCCACCCAGGCGCCCCTCCTTCCAGTTTTCTTGTCTGACAATTTATACCATAACTGCTCCTTCTCATCAGGGCCATCAGTCTCCTAACTGATCTCATTTCTTCTAATTCATTAGGCTTCCTCAATCTTAACATATCACTTTATCCATCTTAGATGTAACATTCAAGAGTCAATCATTGCAATAATACATTAGCCTATATTTGAGACTCCTTCATCCTTTATATCCTTATCAGCCTTTCTTGTTAAGTTCTTGGATGGACTCAACACTTCACCTTCTATACCTGTCCCAGAGCAGTTGAGCCCCAGTGAAGACACCCACACTCTGGGACAATGTGGTAGTAACATCACAGAATTCTTGGGCACTGACTACAGGTAGCACTATAATTTGTGGGGATACTGTTTTTCTACCAGGTTTGCCCACTCCCCAAATGAGTAAGTTTAAATTTTCTTATGCTCTTCAAAGCCCTCAGCTGAGCCTTCTCCTTACTCCACTACATTCTTCCCTGCTGCCTCATAGGTACTTCACTCAGAAAGTAAAAGTCATGAGATAGGAACTTCCTCAATTCCTGCCTCCCCTTCCCATTACCAGTCAGACCCATTGCCTCTTCATCTAGTGTTTCCTCCTTCTGTCCTGTTTTAAGAGAAGTTTTCACCCCCCAAGTCTTCTCCATGTGCTCTGAACCCAACCCTTTCTCTCTTTCCTGGAAGAGAAAAACATGGAATATTGTTTTTTTCTCTCTAGTATAGTCTCTTAATTTTTTATTATTAAATACTATCCATTAGCACTTAACTTGTCTAGGCTTCTCTTCTCATCTCAAAAAAAAAAAAAAAAAAAAAAAAGAGAGAGAGAGAGAGAGAAAGAGAGAAAGAAATAGAAAAAAGAAAAAGCTCCTGTGACCCCAGATCCTTCTCTAGCTACCACCTACCTCTTTCCTTCCATTCACAGATACTTAAAGTTCTATATTCTCACTGCTGTCATTTCTTCACCTCCCACTCATTCTTCTACTTCCTCTGTTCTAGCTTCTCTCTTAATAACACCTTTCAGTAAAGACATGATGACCCGTAGGTAGCTAAATGCAATGGATGCTTCCAGCCCTCATATAATTACCCAGTACCTTTAGACATAGTTGACTGTTCACAGCTTTTTAAAACACCATCATTCCCTGCCTTCCTTTATATGGCATTCTTTTGACCCTTACCTATTCTGCCTGCCCCTTGTTTGTCTCTCAATCATGTCTAAATGCAAAAAGCATTATCTTTCAGAATACAAAGCTTATCATATAATCTCACAATCGTCCAGTAACTTTCTATTACTCTTTGGAGTAAGCCATGATCTTTGCAATGGGGCCATTAAGACTTCCCGTGTGCTGAGTCCTGTCTCTGTCTCCACTTTTATTTGAGATTGTCTCCTTCTTTACTTGTGCTTCTACCACCCTGGCCCCATGTCTGGCCATGGACTGTGTCATTCCATCTACTTGCAAGTGCCTTGGGATAAACATGTCTCACAGTTGTCTATACTTGAGACAACTGCAAATGAACAGCAAATGAAGGGCAAAACAAAACTAATCATGGGGACTTGAATCACCACAAGCTCTACTGAATCTCTCAGGGCAAGATTAGCCTTTCAGAATCCTGTCTAATCTAGATTTATTTAATACTGTTAATTAAATAAACAACTATAACAAAAGGCAACAGACCCAGGGAACTCTAGGTTCTACTCCCAAATAGCATTCTTTTAGTTGAGTATGCTGTGAACTAAAGGAAAGAATGGGGTGGAACCAGAGCTGTACTGTAAGGGGCACCATTCATTCTATAGTCTATGAACTTCCAGGGGACACTATTCACGATGTAGTCCATGAGAAAGAGTGAATGATGGCTCCTGGATTTACAGGAATTATAGGTCTGCTGCCTAACAGCCCCACAGGACAGAATGGAAGGGGAGCAGCGGGTTTAGGTAGGTTGAAAAAGAGCAGAGAGAAGCGAGTTAATTGTTATTCTTTGGAACCTACCAAGACTCAGAAGGTTGTAATTGAAGGTCAATTACAAAAGGTTCATGTTTATATAACATTTATATGTCTGGCTTCTAGGCAGTATGTTCTGTGTAGGGCTGTAGATTTTAAATAACTGCTCGACATTAGTATTTAATCAGAATGATATGACAACCAGGCTGACATCACAGCCTTTTAAATATAAGATGAGAGGAAGAACAGATTAACCACTAGTAGTTCCAGAAGATCTTTAAGCAGAGTTGAGGTGGGTATTCTGGGTCCTTCTGAGGAGCTGGTAGCTCCCTGCATCCAGGCTCACCAAGTCACTCCTGACCAATGGGATCTCTTGGAAGAGCACCAACTGTCTTATTTATGGAATCTCTAGTGCTACCCTACCCATGCCCACTTAATCCTCTCCTTCACATGTGCTTGTATGAACAAACATATCCTTTCCTAATTCTGGGCCAGGAAGAGGTGGCTGAAAGGCCCTTGAATCTGAGACCCTTCTGCCTTCTGGGAACTTGGGTAGGAAGGCAGAGGAAAAGGCTTTGAGCATTGTCATGTTAATGACACTTGATAATCAACCACCTAAAACACTGCCCAGTGGCTTGTCAAGGAAATGATGAATCAGCTCTCTGACTCACCCTCCACACAGCTGAGTTACTGCTGACACATCAGAATCTGGAAGGATGTGCTTCTTCAAGGTGCCGAGAAGAACCCTTGTGGGGACCTGGGGCCTTGGAATAAAGAATATATCAGGGATTCTTCTCCCACTGGCACTGGCAGCAGGAGAGGAAAGGGACCAGGAACTAGGAGATTTAGGAACACAGACTTGCTGTGTGATCCCCAATAAGTCTCTGGCTTGAGTTCATGTAATAAAAGTGGGGGTGGGCAGTGGGCTGGACGTGTAGGAACACCTCTTTCCCTAAGAGTCCATGATCTTCTGGGGGCTGGAGGAGAGAGGGGCAGCTGCTCCTACCTACTCAGACAAACATCATGGTGTAACCCCCATTGCTCCACAGGTTCTTTCACCTCAATATGTGAGTGTCTCAAGTGACTCCCATCACAGACATACAGTATTTCCCCTGTTCCCGAGATTTCCTGTGTTATCTCCCTCTCACCTCCTCCACCGAGTTTCTCTTAAGAAAGGTCTGAGCCCCTTGTCTCCATTTTCTCACTCTTTATTACATTTTTAACCCACTTTAGTCTAACTTCAACCCTTGCCCATCAAACAGCAAATCGCCAAACCCAACTCAACCCTCATTCTAAATCTTTCATCGCCCCAAGCTATTTAAGCATATTGGTCCCTCCTCAACTCCTACTGTCACTTTTGGCTTTCATAGTCATCCCCTTACTTGTCTAGCTACTCTTCCTCAGCAAACTTCTCCAACTTGTCCCAACACACTCCCCCTCAGATGTGATTCTTCTTGGTTCCACTTGGCTCTTTGGAGATTCATCCACGCTACACCCAGCTTTTTCACTAATACCAATTAATTGATGAATGCCAAATCCATATGCCCAGCACATTCCACATTCCTGCAGGACCAGCTGTCCAAGTCTCTGCCGGATATTTTGGCCTCAGTAAAACATAAGCACTTTAAATTGAGAAGGTGCAAACCTGAACTTCATATACTTTGCCTTGACTTGTCCTCCTACAAAATCCCCTTCAGAGCATGGGCTCTGGGCTCAATGTGCCTGGGTTCAAATTCATGCTCTCTCACTTACCAACCATGTGACCTTGGATATATTACTTCATCTCTCAAAGTTGCAAGTTTTCTCACCTAAAATGAGGATAATTACAGCACTTACATCATTACAATGATTCAGTGAAATAATCTACGTAACATATGTAACACCAAACCCTTTGCACCTGGTAAGGGTCCAATAATTACAACTACTATTATTGTTGTTGTCATTACTGATATTTTTAATATCCTACTCATTTAAGCCTTACACCTGAGAGTCATTCTAGATTTCTCCCTCTCTATCATTTTCTCCAATTTGTCAGCACACCCTATTTATTTTTCCCTTTATTGCTCTAGAACACATTCTTAACCGTTTTTTGTTCTTGTAGACTTAAGTTCATTCTGCAAAAGCCCCTAGAATGATATTTCCAAAGCACAAACAGTATCGTTTTTACTTTCTTATCTAAAAACAATTCAGTGGTTCCTAAAGGCCTGATGCTAAAATACAAATTCATTTTCAAGATTTACAAGGTTCTCCACAATCTGATTCTTGCCAGATTCTGTTTCATCTACCAATACTTCTCCACTTTGAGCCCAAAGCAGTGTCTCCTGCAAACATTATTCTCTCTGAAACACCCTTCTTGGAAACTACTTATTAACTCAAAATGTCCCTGGTCTTTGCCTCTTTTCTATTCCTCCCCTCAACCCCAAATTCCTCTCTTCTGGCCACACTGCTCTCCTAAGGATGGCTAATCGTACTGTACTACCATGTAAATTCTTCTATTACGGAACTTACCATATCATAGTAATTACTTATTTTCACATTTTCTCTATTAAAGTGGGGTGCTGGAAAGAGAGAATAGATCTTAGTCATCCTCTATCCCAGCATCAGGCACAGGGACTGGGACCAGGAGGTCTTCAGCAAGTAGTTAAAGAATATAGGAAGAAGTAGGTATATGAAAGAGGTTGTACACATGGTGGGACTTGGCTATGGCACAGGTACCACATGAACCTGTTGCTACCATTTCCCCAAACACCTACAGTCTTGAGACTACAATTGTTCTCCTGTGACATTGGCACACAACCCTCATTAGCCCCCAGTTCATAAGTTTCCGGGTGCTGCAAAACCAAGAGGTTCTTTACAAATGGCAACAGATGCCTCTTTTCACACTTACCCATCATTAACAAATTGCTCTTTCATCCAGGAGTGATGGGTAACACGGGCCAAAGGAGTAAATGATTTCTGTCACTCCCTCCTGGAATTCTTGTTCATTTTGCAGCTTTCCCAGAACAAAGGAGAGGAAAGCAGAGCTCTTCCTGAGATTAAAGAACAAGGTCTATGGGACTGGCAGGAAGCCTACTTGACTCCCCACTACCTAACAAACAAAAATAAAATAAAAATCAGCCAGCCATTAGGCAGAGATCCTGCAACGGGGAATTCTTTATTTTGGCTGATAGCCTTTTTTCCAGTTAAAAAGTTAAGTAGTGCTAAAGCATAATCAAGCCAGAAATCAGTATGAATACCTTTATAAGATCTTTCTTTTGGGCTAGATTCTGATAGAAGAAAAAACGAAGGTGGCAGTAGATGCCCCAGAAGGGAGACGCAGGCACACCGTAGGGTACGGGCCTGTTGTGTTCTTTATTAATGCTTTGCCTTTATAATCGAGGTCTTCCCCAAAGTTGGGTCAATTTTGTTTATTTTCATTTCATTATACATGCATGAGGAAAGCTGGCTCTTTTGAAAGTATTCTGAAAATTAAAGCAGCTCTTATGTAAGGTTTTCAGTTTAAGTCAAATTTTTTAAAGCAAAGCACACTGATATCTCCATCAGTAATGCTTCTGGTCAAATATTAATAATTCAAAAGGGAACTGAACTTAAAAGGAACTGAGCAGGAAGGGACATAAAACAGGATCTAACCTGTCTTTGCCAAATCTTAAGCAAATCAGAAACAGGGATCTCAGAATTTGGCCCCTGAGAAGAACCACGGCTCCAGGGAGTTGAATTCTAGTGACAACTTGTCTACACGTTTTGCTGGTCTGTCCGGACTCAAACTGGGTAACATGTTAAAGGTAAATTGTCCTAGGAACAATCTTCATTTAATGTGAAAATAACACAAGAAAAGGGTGAGACGATGAGCCCGTATCTAAGCCAAGAGGATCCACGCAGATGACAAACACACCAACTTCTGAAGAGATCAAGAGGAGGACTAGCTTTATGAAAACACAAAATATAGGGACCTTCTACAGTTGAAAAAGAAAAAAGAAAATTAGATAGCAGAAGATTATCATGGCAGATACGAACACAGATCGTGTCTTTTTTTCAGGGAGGATTGCAGGGCTTCCCAGCCTAACTTGGTGACAAGAGAAATTAAAAGCCTCTTCTTTTGTAAGCTTGCGTACACGGAGCCCCAGCCAGGCCCGGCTGTTCCCCGTGGGCCTCCAGGAAAGGAACCATTCTAGACAAAGGAAGAGCTCAGGGTTCCAAGGCGTGACTGAGATGCCAAAGGACTCAGCCTGCCTTTGGAATACTGGCTTATTCTACCAGATGACCCGCTGGGGCTGCCATATGGTCTGCGCCTGACATTCTGTTCAGGATAATAGGGCCTGGGTCCATGCCTGGATCTGCCCTCTGGGCTGGGATAACAGAAGTGGAGCATGTTTGTCCAGATTCCACTGACTTGTCTGATCCCGCCACTACGGAGTCTCAGCTTTCGAAAACCTCTGTGGCGCCTTTCTCGGGTTTTCAAAGAACATGAACAATGCCCAGAAAAGGAAAGGCTAAGGAGGAGCTACTGTTACTATTCCTGGAAGAGAAGAAGCAGATAAATGAAGGGACGTGGGATCTAAGAGTGGTGAAGACAGTGCAGAACCTAGAAGGCCCCAGAGTCCAGGTGACCAGCACTGCCAACAACCAGAGCAGCTGCTCAACGTGAAGGAGCTCACGTCTCCCTGTTTTATAGTCAGCAAACCGCCTCACCGGAGGCCTCCAGGCGATGTCGTGTCCAAGGGTTTAAGGAAGAGTTAAACTCGAACAACTCAGACAAAGAGAAGTAGTCTTTTTGTCACATTTTTAAAAAGCCAAAAATTCCTGGTTCAAGTCCTATTCTTTTCAGTTGCCAAAAACATGGCCTTTGAATTTGCCTTCTGTATTTGAAAACAGTAATCGTTGCTTGTCTGTGGCAGATGTGGGGACTGATCACTAATGGTTCAGAAGGATCTAAAGCATCACCATTATCCGCATTCCATTAGGAAACTCAGTTCCACTTGTTTCGAAGAATGCCTTTCCCCCGTGAAGAGTGTACAGCCTTTTTACTGTTGTTGCAACTTCCTGTGAGGTTATAATGATTTTAAAATACTTTTTTTTTAAAAAAAAGTGTTTTGTCCTATTAATAGAAAATGAGAGGCCTGGTGAGTTACCTTAGCCCAACAGCCTGGGATTAAAAAGAAGGCGTTCTCAAGAAAGAGAAGAAATGGCCAGAGGGAATTTCATGGCCTTCAACAACTCTGGGAGGGCCCAGCCTAGGTCTGAGTTCTTCACCTGGGACTCACCTACAGACCTCCCTCTGCGCTCTGCACCCAAGACCTATGAGTTTTTGAAACATCTGGGTCCACAGAGGCACACAGTGGACACACGTGTCAATTCCTGATTTTTACTAAATCAACTCAACACCCAAAGGGTATGAGGAAAGCAGGGCCCTTCCTTCTCTGAAGGGTGGGGCCTGCCCGAAATGCAGGGGGCCGGGGGAGGGAAGCTACCCTGGGGTGGGGGAAGGTAGACTCTGGAGCCAGAATGTCCAGGTAGGAGGCTCCAGTTTGCCATTTAACGAGCCATTTGCCCTTGAGCCAGAGGATTAACTACTTTCTGTACTTCAGCTTCTCTGTAAACTGGGAGTAAGGCCGGCTGCTTTCTCACAGAGTCGCTCGGAGGACTGAATGAGTTATTAAGAGAGTGTACAGAATTCCCAGCACATGTTAGTGATCGGGTGAGTGGCAAGAAGACTGTGCAAGGCTAAAGGCACAACCTTGAGGAAGGGTCGTGTGCTTCTCGTGCTAGGTCTGGAGATAATTATGCTTCACCCTTTGATTCACCCTTATCTACATTTACTCCTGCCCATCTTACGAATCACCTTGGTGGGGGAGGGGCGGAGTACTAATCTCACCCCTGACATCAAATACACCTGGAGATAATATGGAGTTAAGAGGGGGCCTGGGTGGCTCAGTTGTTAAGAGCCTGTCTTCAGCCCAGGTCACCATTCCAGGGTCCTGGGATTGAGTCCCACATCAGGGTCCCTGCTCAGTGGGGAATCGGCTTCTCCGTCTCCCTCTGCCCCTCTGCCCTGCTTGTGCTCTCTCTCTCTTGCTCTACCTCAAACAAAATCTTTTAAAAAATTATTTAAAAAAAATAGGAAGTTAAGAAATCTGGATTCTACCTTCGATTCAGCTTTAGCTCACAGAGAGGCCACATGAAAGTCGATGCACCTGCCCTGGCTTCGGTTTCCTCCTCTGTATAATGAGAGGGTTGGGCTACAATGTCCTCGGTCTCAAAGGCCTACCTCCAAGTCATTAGATTTTATGATTTTGAATTTAGTGCCTGGTTTGAGAAGGGCTCTTTACCAAAAGCAAAATGACTCTCAATTCACACGTCTAAATTTTTCCTATAGCACTGATGTTGCCCAGGATACAAAGTGCAAGTACTCCTTCTGATCCCGGAGACCTGGGAGCATGGTGATCGTGATCCCTGCCTCTGATCTGGGATCATATGCCAAACCACAAATGGGGTTCCCAGTACAAACTGATGTGCTGAACACGGAATGAGTCTCCACTGGCTCTTGTGAATCTGAACCTGGCATTGTGATGGTCTCCCAGATGAAATGGCACAGGGTTCATTTTTTTCCCTCCCAATCATGTGGCTTTGGGACATACTAGCTTTAAGTTGCTGCCTTGAGCTTCACTGGGTCTGGGGATCAGGCGGGGCAAGCCCATCCTTGGGAAGAAGACCCCTTCCCATTTCTTCTCTACATTTTGTGATGTGATTATGGGAAGCTCAGCTCACATACCCCCAGGACATCTATGTTTCTTCCTCTCTTACTCTGTCCCCACACGTACTTCATAGCTGACAGGTACTTTATTCACATCTGTGTGTGACAGTGACACCAGCTCTCAGGGATATTCATCCTACACCAGGGGCTGGGCAATGAATTTTTCACTTTTACAGTGTTCTATGCTTTTAAAACAAAATATGCCTTATCTATTTTGGTCCTTAAATGTTTAGGACAGAAATTATTATTATTTTTTTAAGATTTTATTTATTTATTTGACACAGAGAGAGAGAGAGAGAGAGAGAGATCACAAGTGGGTAGAGAGCCTGATGTGGGGCTCAATCCCAGGACCCTGAGATCATGACCTGAGCCGAGGCAGAGGCTTAACCCACTGAGCCCCTCAGGCACCCCTAGGACAGAAATTACTATCTCTACTGAATTTCACATCAGCTTCATGAGGACAGGAGTTACTTCTGTTCTCTCTCTCTCTCTCTTTTTTTTTTTTTTTTTAGCAAGAGAGAGGTGAGAAGGGGCAGAGGGAGAGAGAGAATTTCAAGCGGGCTCCCTGCTGAGCACAGAACCCATGGTGGGGCTCGATATCAGGACCCTGAGATCATGACCTGAGCCAACACCAAGAGTCAGACACCTAACCAACCGAGCCATCCAGGGGCCCCTCTTGGCTCTATCTGGTACCAGATACCCACTTAGAGAATGTTTGCTGAGTTAAGTGAGTGGATCTCCTCTATACAGAGGAGAAGTTAAGTAACTGCTTGAGGAGAGGCTGTTGAAAAAACACTTCTAGATCATCTGTCTCCAGGTCTGTTGCTCTTTCTATCACCTCAATGACTAATCTCAGAGAGGCTCAAAATGGATTTGCATAGACAAAAATAAAATCTATGCTCCACAGCAACACTCGGCAGCGACCTTACAAATACAAGGCCATCAAGGAACCAGGGGCCAGCATTTGGATAATGCTTCTCTTAGCACCCCACGTTCTGGGTGTATGGATTCCCCTCATTCCCAAAACAAACCTCCTTCTCCTACCTCTCTGCCTTTGTGTATGCTGCGTCTACCTCCTGGGATGTTCTCGTCCTTTCCTCTTCCTTGCTATGGCCAACTCCTCGTCAGAAATCATGTTCCACCAAGATCTTCTGCCACCGAAATCTGAGCTCCCCTTTGTCACAGCACACAATACACGACGCTCTAGTTCCTCCTTTTCTCAACTTCCTTTCTCTTCCCCAGCCCCACACTATAGGTTCCTTAGTACAGGGACTGTGTCCTTTACGACCATAAAGAAATTTCAAAAACATTGTCGGTACACAGGGGCTTAATAGTTGTTGGCTGAATGAATCATTGTGCGCAACCCTGTATCTTATCAAGAGAAAGAAAAAAGCTGAAGAATCTCCTCAGAGCACTTTTTGCACGGAGAATGAACTGGTAGCAATAGGTCAGCCATGTGCACCAGAAATGAATCCAGGCCAACACAAAATTATGCTGCAGAATGAGTGGAAGGCATTCTCTCTTGTGGCTCCTGGTGTGACTACGGGAAGACACGGGCTGCTGTTGATGTTGCAGTTGGAGGGGTGGATACACCGGACTCATGGTGCTCCAGTGATACTGTCTGGTCCATTTCCTACAATGACCAGAGCCTTGGGCCTGAGGCTCCAGATTCCACCCCAGCCACAGGAAGCGGAAGCACCCTGGGAAGCTACCGAGAAAAGGGTGTTGCTTTATACACACAGACAGGCTAAATATTGTGGAAACGCGGCTGAGGGGAATTAGCCTAATTACCTCTGGAGGGAAAAGTGTGGCTGGCTTTCCCTTTTCACCACCTACCCTTACTACAGACTTGCAGCTCCTTGGTAAAAAGGTGGAGGGTTGGGGGTCTTTTGTATAAAGGACACAGGACAAAGTGCGATTATAACAAGAAAAAGTAAAGAGCTCTAGCAGGACTTGGGGAAAGAAAACAGGAGGGACCCCTGGGTTTCTTCCCAAGTTGTGTCTATTCCAAGCTGGAGCAGGAGGGAAAGCTGCCTCTTTTGTGCTGCACATACCGAAGGTTCCAGAGAATTTTCAGGGTGGTGGGAACTCAAGTAGAGGCAGCCATTAACCCTGGCACAGTGCTCCCCCGAGTTGGGGTGGGGCGCTGTTTTCAGATGTCCTCTAATCAAAAGTTGCCAGGCCCTGAACTCTAGCTGAAGTGAGTCCCTAACCCCTTCTGTGCTTCCTTGGTCTCTCTGCAGCACCCAACCTTCCGGGGCAGAGGGGAAAAGAGAGGGCGTTGTGGGTTAGCTGTGGGCTGGGCGGCCAGGGCCCTGCGGGCAGGTGTGGACTAGCCTGGCCTCCCAGGCTCTCAGGCCAGCCCCTCGGAGGTGAGGTCCGGGGAGCACGGCGGCTGACTGCTTCGCCAGGGTTTTTTAAAGGGACAAGTGAGGAAACGGAAGTAAAAATACTCTGTCAATTGTCGAGGTGCTATAAAAGCGTGAAGAAGGAGTATTATTATCAGTGCTTTATTTAGTGGCAGTTTGCATCAGCACCGTCCCCTGACGTCGCTGACGCTTTGGCTCCAACACACGTGAACCTCTCTCATTCCACAGATGCAGCCGCTCCCTGAGGTCCTTCCCCGCTGGGCCCCCCTTCCCTTTACTCCTGCTGTTCTCTGGCTCTGGAAGGATTTCTTGAGTGAGGCTGCGCTGACTAGCAAGTTCCTAATTGTGCCTGAGGGCCATCGCCCTTTTCCATCTCCGTCTCTTTTCCTGATCTCAGCCAGGGATTTGCCACGGTGGGGAGCACGGGCCAACTCATCTTTCTGATTAGACCGTGAGTTCCTGGAAGGGAGAATCTATGACTTGTTAGTGGAAATCTACTCACAGGCCAGTACGTGAGATGTTTCCCGTGCCCACTTCTCTAAGAGAGCAAAGTTTGCCATCAGTAACATACAAATTTGGTTTATGTGCCCCACCCTGGAGCTGGTATAATCTGCAGATGGACGCTGGAGGCTAGAGAAGTAGAGGTAGGTGATAGTGATCATGACCGGCCATGGATGAATGCTAAGGCCGCACGAGGCATGATGCTAAGCCACCCCTCAGGCTGGTGGTGCTATTTTCCCGCATTTGCAGATGAGCAGATAAAAGAGGCAATCTGCCTTTGGTCCCCAGACTAAACAGTGGGGCTTAAGTCAGCTGGACTCCAACATCTATGGTCATAATCACCACACCAGAAAAAGATAATGCCAAAGAAATGGGAAAGAGAGGGGAAGAGAGGCATTTGTCATTTACTAAGAAAAGAATATCCTATTTTTAGCTTGACTTCATGATTGTTCTAAGATGCAAACAGCACTATTTTCCCTACATCCCTTCTTCTAGTCGAATGACCCAGCAGGTAATGGCAGCAGACAAAGTTTCTATGACACAGTAAAATACTAACAGAGGAGTTTCATGCAGAAGAGAGCCAAGATCCTGCCTCCCTAAGTCTCGGGAGTCGGCATCCACCTCTTCCTCCCATCTGCACCTTGAAAGCGGTCAGAGACCTCTTCCCTTCCATCCTTGACTCAGCAGCAAAGGCTTTAAACTGTTTCCAGGGATGACAGGGCAGAGGTGCAGCAGGAACCCACCCCCAGGGCCAGGGTATCTCCTTGTTCTGATGCTTCTCTGTGGACACAAATTAGGGTGGAAGGCCTCACAGGCCTCTTTGCTCCCAAGTCCTTCAAAACTAAAGAAAGCCTAGCTTGGGATCCCCTTCCATTAAATACCTGGTGGGCCAGACAGAGTAGATATGAGAGGGAAGCACGTTATAAGGTAAGTCTCCACCTCTAGAGAGCTTGTCCACTTTTTTTTTTTTTTTTTTTGCTTTCTATCTTTAAGGACTTAAAAGAGCAAAGGTGAAGTTCTCACCTACACTTCATCTCAACCCCACAAAACGACTGGAAAAGGACTGTCATTGTGTGGAACCCAAGGGAAGAATAATGGGATGATGGTTCATTTTCATACCATTCCTGGGAATTAAACACCCTCACACAATTCAGTGAGAAAACAAGCTTTCAGAATACTCTGGCTCTAACAGCCACTAGCTGTGTGACCTTGGAAAAACGACTTCACCTCATATCTGTAAAGAACAGAAGATGATTTCACTTGTCTTAAAGGATTGTTCTGAGGCTTACAGGCTCAATATACAGTAAACCTTTAAAACTGTGCCTGGTGAATAAGAGCAGTAAGTGTTAGCCGTTGGTATGGTTATTGCTGTTAGTATTATTATTAGCATGACTCTGCTTTCTCTCTGCTCTGTCTCATGACCTGCGATAATCTCACCTACTCTAACGATAAACTCTAGAGATTATAGTTCCACATTCTCTCTTGTAATATTCTTTGGAATATTGGACGAAGAAACTAACTTCAAATAATTTCCCTTTTCGTGGCACTAGTAATAGAAACCCCTAAGTCAACCACTCAGTATTCAGGCAAGATTTTCATAACGAGCGCTGTTGGCACATTAGAAGTTAAGCATTCTGCCAATATAAATGCACCAAATATACCTAATGTCATTATTCTTGAGGCTCATCACACACTCAAGTCCATCTTTAATATCTATCTTAACAGAAAAGAGCCATGACAACAGATGATTAATAGCACTGAGACCTGGCTTCCTGAAGAAGGTTGGGTAATGGACGGAATACCGCTACATTCCCAGTAGCAGGAAAGTCTGTTCAAGAGATCCTGGACTGAATTCTTTGTGGGAAAGGTAAATGGGGTGAATGGAGAACTCGGTCCTGATGCCTTCTGGAAATCAGGGGTGGAGGTTAGTGCTACAGTACATGCCAGTCCATGATGTCCCACGTATCTTGATGTTCAGACTCTCAAAGGGCTAGCAACTCTGTATGGCGATTTAAAATATGGCACCCAAATATTTTTAGAGCGCTCGCATTTAGAAGCGGATGTATAGATCCTCCCCTCGAATCTAGGATGTGGCTACTTGAATAATGGGATATGGTGGAAGTGATATATCAGTTTCCCAGCCCAGAACTTAATAAATGGGCAACTTCCACTTCCTATTTCTTCAGGCACTTGATGTTGACCCAGCCACCATTGTATGAGGAAGCTCAAGCTGCTCATGGAAAAGGCTTTGTGAAGAGGCCCCTGTGGAGAGGGATTCAGGCCAGTCCTAGCTGAACTCTGTTCTGAGGAGCAACCCTGACCCCCATGAGAGTGGGCTGTCTCAGAATTGGATCCCACAGCCCCAGGCTGAGCCACCCCAGATGATACTACATAGAGCAACATAGTATCTGCCAAAATGTAGATTCATGAGTCAAATCAATATATATATATGTATATATATGTATTTTTTTTTTTTTTTTTTTTTTTTTTTAGTAAATGCTGTGTCTAGTGTGGGGTTGGAACTCATAACCCCAAGATCAAGAGGTCCACCGACTGACCCAGCCACCCTGCTACCCTGGTTCCCTGATTGTTTCTGTTTTAAACATCTGGTTTTGGCATGGTTTCTAATGCAGTTAGGTGATTTATATATTCTATGTTTAGTGGAGAACCCTTTTCTGGACCTTTTCTAGGTATTCTATCTTGAAATATTGCTTTCTTTGCTTTTTCCTTTTAGACCAGCAAAAGACAGTAGTTTCAGATTATTTGTCTATGTGTCAGAGAGTACAGAACTTGTCCCTAAAATGTTTTGTTCCAGTCTCTTAAGATACTGTCTTCTTGTTATTTTTTATAGGATTTTATTTATTTATTTATTTATTTGAAGAGGGAGTGAGAGAGCCAGAGAGCACTCGAGCAGTGGGAGGGGCAGAGGGAAAGAATCAAGCAGACTCTGTGCTGAGTGCAGAGCCTGACACAGGGCTTGATCTCATGACCCTGAGATCATGACCTGAGCCAAAATCAAGAGTGGGAGGTTTTACCAATTGAGCCACTCAGCTGCCCCTTATTATTAATCATAGAAAAACAAATTATATCAATGAAGTACAATCTCAAATTAGCTTTTTTTTTTAAAGGATACTATTTAATGCTGGTGAACTTGGGATGAGGTCAATATACTACTCATGGCAGGGTAACTTAGGACAACCATTTAGAAAACAATTTGACAACATGCACTAAACACATACACCCATCCATGTACATTAGTCATACTAATCTTTGGCTCAGTAATTTTACCTCTAATGATTTATCCTAAGCAAATAATCTAAAGTAAGAAGAAAAAAGGAACCTTATTAGAGGAGGATGCCCATTGTAGCCTTATTTATCATGGTGAAAAAATTGGAAGCAGGCTAAATTTCTAAACTTGGAGAAGAAATTAAAAAAAGGATATTACATCAGCTTTGTGGACTATTATGCAACCGTTAAGATGATAAAAAGGAGGACCAGACATCCTCCAGCTTATGATGCAATACTAAGTATGAAAAAAATCAGAATATAAAACTGTATATATACTGAGTACAAGTTTATAAATACAGAGGTACATATAAATGCATATTAAAATGGAAAAGATAAAAAATAAGTTATTTTATATAATAGTTTATATTAGTTTTTTCCCCCTTTGAAAGAAAACATTGTATTTTTTTAATGTTCAAAGAAGGTGGGATGGAGAGAAATCCACTAAAAAATTAAAATTACCCTTCAACTCAATTAAGCAGAGCATTTTCTTGGTTAAGATGGTTGTTATTGCCTTTCTGTCAAATAAAACCAACAACTAATACTTGCATCCCATGGAAAATAACTTATTTTAGATGGTAACTTCCTAGACAATAGGTATCTCTATCACTTTGTATGCTTATCCTCTGGGTGTACAGTATGAGAAAATGGAGGTAATTCAGTAATTGCGATTAAATGAGCATATTATATCTCTGGCTTTGTTCCTCACCTCTCCCAACCTTCTACTTTTCCCTTCCTAGACTTCCAGAATATGAAGAATATTATTTATGTTTAGTATTTAGTATAATAATATTATACTAAAATACAACCAGCAACAACAGTTTCTATTTTAAGAGTGAACTTTAATCCAATTTTTACCAAGACCCACGCCAATTCGAAATCACTGCTTTTCTCTTGGTGCTAGTAATACACTGACTGTCTTTTGCATTAAAATTTAAGAATTACATTCACATAGGAGAAAGAAAACTTGGCTTAGACTTCTTAGTGGTCCAATGTACACCAGTAAAAACAAATGGAAAACTGATTGTAACTGTGTTCTTGGATATTTAAAGCCAACACCATTTTTACCCCAATGCCTCAAACACTGGCGTCAAGGTCTCCTTTCTCGACTCTAAAAATATGCACAGGAAAGTGGAGAAGGAAGACTTGGCCTTTTCAGATCCCAAATTTCCACTTACAGCCCTGCCAGTGGAGGGACAGGAAGCAAGAACATTTCCTCTGCCAGCTTTCTTGCTCACCGCTACAGTCATCCCCCTCCTTTAGCAAGATCCAAATAAGTGACCATCTAAGTGTCAGATTAACTTTTATTTGAATGTATAGCAAAACATTAGTACATGTCTTTAGAAACTAATTTCCAAGTGGAACTTTTCATATTTTACCGTAGAGATAAATGGCTGCTGGAACGCTGAATCTATTTCAGAATTTGGTCACATTGAGCCATTTTTCTTAGTCATAAAATAAATACCATAGCAGATAAGGATAATTCTGTACTTCTGCCACTGGTTGTTAGAGCAACAGGAAGTCAGACTTCAGCTCTCTCTGCAGCCCTTTACAAATCAGCCCACTCAATACTGATGCAAATGTAAACACATCATTCTGCCAACTGTTGGGGCCAAAGGAATATCTTGGGAGCTAATATGTGAACTCCCATTTGGTTCTAAGGCTTCTAGGCTAAGCATCCTATTGCCACAGTAAAACAGGCAGGAGTCAAGATGTTCTCCATAAGCAGAAAATAAAGTTAAATAAGGTCAAATTAAATTAAAATAAGTAACTATAAACAGACCCTTAAACTGGATAAGTTTTAGGAGGCCCAAAGAACAGGATACTTGTAGCTCTTGAAAGCCGAAAAACTACCACTCTTCCTTTCTCTCACACACACAAACATCCTAAACTATTTGAGTTGTTTAAAAGAATCTACATTAACACCTCTTGATCAGGGTCAAAGTAAAAATTGCTTAATATTTAAGTGATGAAATCCAAAGCACTAAGCATCAAGGCTTTGATCTTAACTGGCTCCTGCTACTGTGACTTACACCAAAGTTGTTTGTGGGCTTTTAACACTACAGACAGCCTTCCCATTTCTTTGCTTTAACAGGCCAACAGTGTGCCTATGAAGTAGGAGAGGCCCACTTGATGATGCAAATGTTCAGGGGGTGATTAGAGACACCCTCAGCATTGAATTTTCTTGTGATCTAAAATTTGCTGAAGTAGAAGGTGGTTTCAGGCAGAACTCACGGTGTATCTAAAAATGACGGCTGCTGAATCTCAGTTAATTTAGAGGATTTTTTTCTTTGAAATGTCTTTATTCAATGCAATTTACCAGTGACCTCGACTTGATAAGAAAACATGAGTGTGTCTGAAATCCGTGCTTGCCGTGAAATAGATGTACGTTTTAATACAGAATTTGTACCTCTCAGAGGTGTCAGAATGACTGAACCAGAAAAGATCTTTGTTCTCACACTGAGTAAATACAGATTCAAGGGTGGTGCTTTATTTCTTATACTTTGGAGACACTGGGTCTCTATAGCTATCCGGGCCACCCTTCTAAAAGCTAATACTGAATATAAGATGACATGGAATATACCTTGAGCTGGCATTCACTTGATGTGCCATCGTGGAGTCTGTTTTCATTGGTCAGTGTCCATGCCAAAGGGCTGGTTAAATATTTTGATTATCACCTTGCAATAAGCCAAACTTTTTGGACTGTAAATTAGAAAATTCTCAAAGATGACAATAGTTGTATATCAGGATTTTAAGTTCTTAGATATGGCTTTCTTTTTAAATGTGATAGAAGTACTGGAGTGAGTTAAGTCTCCTCTGGGATATTAGCCTAAAATTGGATAGAGAGGAAAGGACAGATCCAAATGAAATGAGCAGAATAATACCAATGCTCAATGAATTTGATTTTTTGTTGTAAAACTATCAAACAGCATGTAGGCCTAGTCTAGAGGTCAAAGGTTTTAACAAGAGCCCTGATTTCAATTTCCTTCTTCTTTTTTTTTTCCCTTTTAACCCCATAATGCCTATGTCTTAATACCAAGTTTTGAAAGAGTGATCATCACAGGTATAATCCAAATGCAGACCTGACATAATTTTATACTAGTATCTTGGTCTACTGAAGTGTGAGGATTGCCGGCAGTGACCCTAGAGACCACGTCTATGTCTATTTTGCCGTAGTTTACGACTGAAAGAACCAGTGCCCAGGGAAATTAGGTGGCTTGTCTGAGTATATAATGCAGTGGGAACTCAGACCCAGAGTCTGGATTCTTTACAACTCATGACTGTCTACTTATATCGATACAAAACAAATGTCAAAAACAAAACAAATGAAAAGGAGCCATTGGGATGGGCCATGTGATTTTCAGGGGCCAGTGCAAAATGAAAATGTGGAGGTCCTAATCAAAAAATTATTAAGAATTTTAAGATAGCAACAGAAGAGCATTCTAGGCATGGGGCCAAGCTTGGCTGCACAGGTAGCATACTCAGGAAACTGACCCTGGGTGCTCTGATTTCATTGCTTATGGACACTGACTCTTGGAAGGCAAAGGGGAAGAAAGGCTCTGTGAACACTGAAAGTGCTCAAAAATTATCTGTCACATGGATAAGTGAATGAATGATGATGCCTATGAGTGGGAGAATAAACCTAGGAAATTCCTACTAAGACTCAGGGGCAGGTTGTGCTAATGCAGTAAGTCAACGTGAGAACATGGTCCATTCTTTAAGTGTCGCAAATCATAATCTGAAAATACTGCATAACATAATCAACCTTCACAGTCCTGACACAGATAAGTTGCCAGAACTACGTCCAACCTGTGAGTGGCCATGTAAGTATGCGGTAGGCATTACCGTACTATTATGTCCTCAAGAAATGCCAACTGCTTCCCAGAACTGTTTTGTATTTTTTTCTCTCTTTTGCATTTAGAAGTATCCATCCAGATATATTTTATGGAACCCATCCGTGTGCAAAATCTGTAAGCCCTTCAGATATGAATATTTCCTACAATGCCAGGCATCCTTGATTTAAAAACAATAGTAATAATAATAAAACTACTACAATTTATTGAGTTTTTATTATGTCAGGTAGCATGCCAAGTGCTTTGAATGTATTTCCTCCCAAAGAGGATCTCATAACATATCTATGAGGTAGATATATTATCCTGATTTTTCCAGAGAGGAAAACCAGGCTTTGAGAGATTGAATGACAGAATCAGAATTTGACCTTAGGACTATTTGGATTCCTGGAGACTCACTGTTCTTTGAAAGGAAAAACAGTGCAAAGTTGGACATACTGAGAATAGCAGAGCAGGAGCTATTACCTGACTTGAAAGAATGAGACTTTTATTTGATAAGGCCTGAGTGAAGTTTCACTTTGGTGAGTCGAAATGAAAATCTAGGTGGTTAATTTTCAGCTTACTACAAAGGCAGATCAGTTGCACAAAGATAGATGGAGGAGGAGTCCCCTTGCCCACATTTTATGGGGACTTTGTCCTGATTTATTACATTACGATACCAGGAAAAGAAGTTAACAGCATAACAGTACAGAGTGAGAGAAGGCTCAGAGCCAAGCTAAGATTTCCTCGCAGGTAGTCTGTAGTATGTTTCATTAAGAGACAAGAAAAAGATTTTTAAAAAATGTGCATAACTTCCCTCGGTAGATACAGATTTACAATGTGTAACAGAAACACGGGAATGGTTAACTTTAGAGATTCAGGGGTCAATGGTTTTTTGAAGAGGGGATCATAAGAAAATATGAATTTTTAATCATGAAATGTCTCGAATTGAAGAAAATATAGTTAGTGTTTCTGTCTCTACCCCTCAAGAGATAAGAGTGCCTTCATAATTATGGCTTCCATTTATTATGACGTTTCAAAGTGTTAATTTAGCAGGAGTATCTCATTTCTTATTTAAAACAAGCTATGGAAAAAAAATAGGAAAAAGCCTGGAAGCGTAGCAAAAGCAAATTCATTTTATATATATTCTGTCCGTATTTTGTAGCATTGTCCTCCAAGGTCATACCTTTTGTATTTTTTAATTGTCTGATTAAATAAAAAGTCTGTTTTAGGTATGCAAAATTTTCGAATAAGGGCAGAAAAATATTTCTGGCCAAACACCAAAGTTTTATAGCTTGAGCGCACTCATGAATACGTCAATGTATTATACACTGTGTCTGCATAGTATGCATATACAACAATGTGATATACACAAATAATTTGTAACAAAATGCTTGTTTTGTTCATGTAGCCATTCAATAGTAAGAGAGTCTCTCCTGTCTAAGTCCACTGGGGTGGTCCCATTCCCCTGTGCAAGACTGCTTTCGGCTTCAGCTATGAGCAGGTGTCATGACTCTATACACAGACACCAAGGAGAAATGTGTTACTAGGAGAGGTTTCTTAGTTAGCCTTGGTCTCTTGATTCGCTGGATACTCAATTGGAATGCACCAGTTTTGCTGGAAATATGAAAAGAGCTAGTCAAAGACAGGGCAACAGCCTGGGAATGGCAGAGAATACAGATGGCACCTAAGTCTTTGATGGCATCGGTGAATGAAAGAATTTACCAACCCTGGAGCCAGCCCATGTCAGGACTTCTTTTTATGTGACTTAATACACATGTCCTCATTGTTGAAGCAACTTTGAGATTGGTTTTCTGCTACTTATAGCCAAACGCAACGTGACTGACAGCTATTATGTCCGAAGAACTATTCCGGCCAGTTTCCGTACGTTATCTCTAATTGATTTAACATTTCTAAGCAGAGTATATTTTCTCCATTTAACAGAAAATGAAACTAAGACTTGGAGAAACTAATCATATACTCACATCCAGTTATTGGATAGGACAGGATTCCAACCTTAGTCTGCCTGACTTTGAAAGTTATCATTTAAAATCTCTGTATGTGGGCCACCTGGGTGGCTCAGTCAGTTAAGGGTCTGACTCCTGATTTCAGCTCAGGTCATGATCCCAGGGTTGTGAAACTGAGTTTGCATAAGCGTCTCTCTCTCCCTTTCTCTCTGCCCCTCCCTCCTCTCAATCTTTAAAAAAAAAAAAAAAAAAAAATCTTCTAAAATCTCTGTATGCCTTTGTGTACTTGTGTGGTGGTACTGCATTTTTATATATTTTTAAGTATGTCCACACTTATATACCTACGGTGAAGGTGTTATCTGTGCGAGCCCATCATTTATCACATTTTTTCAGTCTTTGAAATGTTAAGATGTTATAAACATAAGTATGTTTAACACAAAAATGTTAAACAGACTGAGGCAGAATTGAAGGAATATTCAATAAAATAAAGCAAATGGCAAGAACTGGGAAAAGGAATCATTGCCAGGTTTCCTTTTCCATGGGGGTTACTTATTTACCTCCTCATGGAATTCCAGCCCCGTCCTTGAGGCTAGCTGAGACATCAACATCACACTGGATGACATCTGTATTAAAGACTTATCAACCTGTACAGATAACATTAATGAGTAGGAATGTTGTAAGGGAGATACGTGTCTCTACAGAAAATAACCACTCAAAGATGGCAAATGTGCTGGATGGAGGCTACCACGCACCTTCCGTTTTCACAGAAGATCTTCCTAATCAATCAAGGCATTTCTTTTTTTCCTTGACCTTGGATGTAGACCCACAGACTTTTCCATCACTAGCTGCAGCAGCCGCTGCCAATCAGTCAGGTGTGGCTCTCTCCTTGGAAACTCATTTGCCCTGTGTGTCCTACATGTTCCGCAGGGGATGGCTCTTCAGGGACATAACTGAAATTACAGGGAAATTGTGCCATGCTAGCTTATCAACCCCTGAGAGTTGAATGAGGGAAAATTACCGCTAACCGAAAATATTATCTATGTATTTCTGAAAATTGAGTCTAAAAACTATATTAGCAGCAATGAAGTTTAAGTGATCCCGAAAGAAAAGGGCAAAGTGTTGTAAAATATAAATGGCAATAATAAATGTGAAAGTTGGGCTATTTGTGTGTCTGTCTCTTTTCTACAGATTAGCTATACGCACATTCACGAAGTGAATTCATATGTGGAAAAAATCACCATTGGGTTTGATCCTATCACCTAGCTAATTAAAATATGGAAATAAATATAGCATTAAGGAATCCTCCTACTAGAAAGAATCTTGAAGATTCTTTGGACTCTCTCCGCTGCCCATCCCCACCTCACTTTGTTCTAATGAAAAAACTAAGGGCAGCAAGGCCAACGCCTTGTCCACAGAAATCTGCTAACTCCATTAAAACATGTTCCTCATATTCCTCCCCCTCAGATGACCCTCTGGTCTGCCCAGTTCTCCTTTATTTAATCACCCCATGAAAGACAATTGGATTCAGAGATTCTGTAAATGCAGTTGATCAGGTAAATGATATTCATCCTCACAAGACATAAATGAAAGACCATGTACAGTTTGTAGAGTCCAAAGCAGGACATGAAGATCAGCATGGGGAGTGTGTTTCGTTACTACTATAACGATTATTTTTAAAAGCCCCCAATTGATTATTCTCAAAGTAACAGGGCCCTCCTGAACACTTATGTTCTATAACTTTATTGGTTCTTCCACTGATGGAACCAAAGAGATTTTCAAGTGAGTGGTTCAGTTGTGGGCTTTGAAGTCAGACAGGCGAGGGCATGAATCCTGACTCTGCCGTGGCCCGCCTGTGGTGAGGTACTGAACTGCCTCAGACAGAATCATGTCCCCAGCCCTCCCCAAAGATGTCCACACCCTAATCCCTGAACCTGTGAAGAGGCTCCTTTACCTGGCAAGAGAGACTCTGTATATGGGATTAAGTAAAGGATCTGAAAATAGGGAGATTTTCCCGGATTACCTAGGTGGGCTGCAATATAATCATCAGGGTCCTGAAGAGACGGAAGGCAGAGGCACACAGCCAGGAAGGAGCTGGCTACTACTTCTAGAAGTAGAAGCTGGCATCAGGGATGGCTGGCTTGGCCTTGGAGAAGAGACCACAAGTGAAGGAAGGAAGGCAGCCTCCAGAAGCCGGGAAAGACAGGGAAATGGCGTCACCCCTAGGGCCCTACGGACACCTTGCCTTTAGCTCAGTGACACCCATTTGGGTTTTCTTACATCCAGAACTGTGAGGTAATGTAGTCGCGTTGTTTTAGGCCTCTGGAACTGTGAGGATTTGTTGCCACAGCAATGGGAAACTAAGTGATGCTCCCCAGTGTGTGTCTCATCTATAAAATGGGAATAAAAAAGTATATGCCCTGAAAGGCTGATGCAAGGATTTTATTAAGGGAATATAAAGAAAGCACATTCGTGCTCGGCAGAGATTAAAAACTCAATGAATGCTAACTACCATTATACATGTGATATCATCACATAGACTAGGGATTTATATAGTGCTGATTAGAATAAATGGTGATTCCATAAAATGTAATTCATTCTATCATAATAATACCTTACATCTGGGCGACACTCATCTGGCTTTTATGGAGCCTATTAACCTCCACTGTCTCATGCGATGCTTATTAGAATTGTGACTCCACAGATGAAGAAGAGACTGAGGGTCCGAGGGGACAGTGCTTTCCTCAGTCACTCAGAGAGCACTCTGTTGGCCAGAGTTGGAGTCCAGGGTTCCAGATTACAGTACACTCCCAATCTCATTGTGTGGCTTACAGAAACATACGGTATGCTATGCGGAATCTTAATATAAAACAAAAATGATAAAGCCAAATGATGATGGGGTTATTCATCGCACACCAGACCATTTCCCATATGATCTCACCCAGCGACGTCTTCTGCCGGGGCCTCCAGCCCCCCGCTCCTCCTAGCACTGCCTGAGTACTCTCTCTAATGCATCTAGTCAATTGTGCAAAGCACAAGGGAAAAAATTCCATCCTGACCGCAGCAGGCAATCACCTTATGCCCTGAAGCATGAAGTTTGATTACCCTTATCTCAGTTTATCATTAAATCAAAAACTGTTGCTATGAATACTGGCCTAGGACTCCATTTATGAAATGATATAGGCCAGTCAGCAGAAATAAGTGAGTGCCCTTTTTCTTTCTTAATTTCTGCTCACTGTGAAGATTTTTTTTTTTTTTTTTGGTGAACAAGGGGGTAAAAAAAGCCTCTTTAGCTTTGAACAGATTTTAGTACTTTCTCCACTCTTTCATGAGCTAGCTGGGATGCCTCAGGCTCATCGCCACTCTCCCCGTGCTGTAGGTAAGAGGTTTCAGATCTGATACCTAGTGACCTACCAATGCTAGCCTTGAAGTCTGTACCTTGTCTGGGCGGGGAACTGCACTCTGGCCATACCAGAACACCATTTACCAAAGCGGGGTCAAGGGACTGCAGGGTGTGGGTTACCTGAACTTTTTGATGCAAATGCAGACTCTGGACCCCACAGAATAGAGCTATTAGTGCTGGGGCCCTGGGAATCTGTATTTTAACCCTGTGCGCGCTGATGAGTTTGATCGTTGGAGGACTACTGGTAGAGATCAATGCTGTGGGTAATGACAGGAATGGTCTGGGAATGTGCCTGGATTTCCCCAGTGCTCTTCAGTTTCTCATCAGCCCGGGGGCAACCAGCACAGAACATATACGCCAATCACATCTATCAGCCTTCAGTACAACCAACAGTAGGAGCCAGATTTCTGAGGCCATGAATCCCAAATGGCTGACTTCGGGGTCAGGGTTATGCAACTGGACATCAAGGGCTGGGCTAAGTCTCCAGGCCACTCGACCTCTCCTGCCAAACTTTCCAGTCTGGTTGACTGTGCAGCAAACGTGGTGCATGGGGGTAGAGGGTAGCTGAGGGCGAAGCTGGCTTCAAGAGCTGCATGTCTCTCCATGGGGAGAGACAGCACAGCATGAGGGCTAAAAGCCTGAGCTCCGGAGCCAGACTGCATTTACTTCTGTTTAATAGACACCGAGGCACAGACAGCACTCACCACCTGCCAAGCACTATTCTAAGTGCTTTTCAAATATTAATTCGCTTCTGTCTCACTACAACCCTTCTAGGTGGGTACTACCACCGTGGTCCACCTTTTCTGTGGTGAAACCGAGCCTCAAAGAGGTGAAGTCATGGGCTGGAGATCACAGCTGTCAGCCACACGGCCTGCACTCACACCCCGAGAGGCCGGCTCCAGAGTTCTTGGTCAGGATCCTACCGCGCTGTTTCTCATGGATCCAACTCCCCTGTTGGACCCTGGGAAAACTGCTTCAGCTCCTATCCCTCCCATCCCTCTGTGCGCCCCTGTATCAAAAGAGGACATTATGAATAATAGTACCCATCCCCAAGAATGCTAATCAAATCATTCAGTAGATGAGGCACACAGTAAGCACTCAGTAAATGCTCCTTCTTAGCTACGGAGGGGTCCTACACCCTCGGGGCAGCCTGAGGATTAAATGAGATAACATATTTAAAGTATTAGGCACAGTGCCACGGCACACAGTAAGTGCTAGCTGTTATTATTAGCTGAGTTGAGCCAGGCCAGTTTATTTTAGGTCCTGTCTGCAAGGCAACTGTGCTTTACGCAGGAGGAGGCAGCCAGTCCTTCAAAAAAAAAAAAAAAAATAACTGGGTAGGAGCCAGACTCATTATTAGACTGAACAGGTTCTCCGCTTTATGTCACTGGAATATTCCTGAAAAGTTCCCGATAGAGGATTTGTATATGTTTAATCCTCCTTCCCCACTGACCTATTTTATAATTTCTGATTGATCCTTCATTGGCAGTGATTTCTTCAGACTTAAGTTGTCTCTCAGACTGTCATGTAACTATTACCTTGTGAAAGACTTACATATACCAAGGAAAATTGAACCACTGGAGCAACTCTTGGCAAAGTAATTGGCTTAATCATCCCCTAATGTGATTGTTTCATTTTATTTTTCCTTTGTTACATGTCCTAATAAGCATGCTTCTACTACACAGAATGTCTTCCCTTCCATGAAGCTTATCACCTCCACTATTAAATGGAACCTTGGTTAAGTGGTTTGATTACAACTTATGTTAACTCGAGGGGTGAATGATAGCTTGGCAACCTGGGCCCGGGACTGGAGGCCGGGGTGGGGGGGGGGGGGGAGGGGGGTTATGGGGCGCCACTGCTGGGAGGTGAGTTTATCCTGAAAGCTCAGGCATAGAGAGCGCAGCTGAATCCCTAGGATGAATCTCAAGGATGGCATTTTCCAAAAAGAAGCATTAGTAATTTTCCAGGTTGTTTACTGCTACTTTTTCAATTGATTAGGAAAAGACTGTCAGCTCCAACCCCATTTTTTGCAGTTTACCAGGCATGATAGGCTCTATCTGCAATGTAATAAAATGTTAAACTCGACAGACACGTTTACTAAGATGTTTGCTGCGCGTCACTCACTCTGCTACCTTTCAGAGATGAACAGGAACAGGCAATCCAGCCTCACGGGACCTGCAGTGTGGACTGAGCACCTGGAGTCCAGCTCCTGTCATTCTCACAGATTTTTTTGTTGTTGTTGTTTGTTTTTTTTTTTTCTTTTTTAAAAGATTTTATTTATTTATTTGACACAGAGACAGAGAGAAAGAGAGAGAGAGATCACAAGTAGAGCAGCAGGCAGAGAGAGAAGGAGAAGCAGGCTCTCCACCAAGCAGACTGCCCAATGTGGGGCTCGATCCCAGGACCCCAGGATCATGACCCGAGCCGAAGGCAGAGGCTTTAACCCACTGAGCCACCCAGGCGCCCCTCATTCTCACAGTTTTAACAAGTTTCTACTCTCTTCTGCTTCCTCTCTCCACATCCCCTTTTCCCCTCTCCAAAACCCCCAATATATGTACACGATTTAGTCCTTACCATAGAGTCTACATCTAAAACAGAGTATTTTTCAAGTTAAAAAAAGTTGAAACCAGTGAAGCAGGACCCTTCTAGTTTGGTTCTGCTAAACAACCCCATGAGGGGAATAGTCTTGCTAGGTAATTTGAGGCAAATCATGTTATCCCTTGCAATGTGCCTGTGCAACACCGAACCTGTTGGCAGTTGATATGGAGTTTTTAGCTCTGATCACGGAGCAATCTACGGAATCGCCACAAGATTGATCCCATTCATTCTGATGGCTTAAGCCATGGGGCCATCTGCTGAATGGCCAAGTAGAGAGAGCAGACCAGAGATACTCAATAAAGATTTGTGGAGTGCATAGCAAACTGCCTCTTCACACCTGAAATGCAAGTCTGTCCTAGGTTAGGACTCAAATGTGGACAACTGATGGAGACCCTTCCCCCCACCCCCACCCCAGGGCCTTTGCCTAAGCTGTTCTCTATGCTTGGAATGCCCTCCCTCTCACCACCTCCCCCACGGCCCCCTCACAGTCCACCTGTCCAAATCCTACCTAGTTCAAGGACCAGCTCAAATATCAGCGGCTGCACAAAGCCTTCCCTGACTACCCTAGCCAGAAATAACTCCTCACTCCTCTCAACTCCCATAGGTCTGTGTGTATGGTTCTGGCCCTGAAAATGCTCACCATTTTATTTTGGCTCTGTGTTTACCTTGTCTTTTCTATACCACTCAGCAAGACCCTTGAGCTCTGAAACTATGTGTCAGTTCCTCTTTGAACCATCTCCCCACCCTGGCACCTCCTTGTGCAGAGCAGACACTTGGTAAAAGTTGGCTGAATGAACAAATGGTTTCCCCAGCAATGACAAAAACAGAAACAACTGCAACATTCTTTCCTCCTTCTTCTGCCTCCCCTTCTCCACCACCTTCTCTAGCTTTTAAAAGTATATTTACTTGATCCCCCAATTACCCAGGGGAGGAGGTTCGGGGACCTAAAGATGTAGACAACTCCACAGACCAAAAAAAGTTTCCAGGGACCCCTATAATGACAAGCGATGCCTAGGCCAACGCAGACGCTGGGGGAGTCTGAGTCTCTGGTCCGCTGACAGCCGGCTCCTGGGAATGGAAGTGTTATTTTCCCAAAGAGCTTCATCTGCTCTGGTTCACATGTGCCAGGTCCTCGTCTGACTAGAAACTCCTGACTTTATTTTTAAATACAGGCTCCAATAATAGGCTAAGGAATCGCGCATCTTCCCGAGGCCTAATTATACATGTCCCTACACACTGGCCTTCTTCAAACCCATATTTCCTTCCCATAAATATACGCAGAACAACTTAAATTTTAGCATTCTATGTAGTGGTAGTGTGTATCTGTGGTTTTCTTGTATCCCCCTTCCGTAGGAATCCTGAATAAAAAAGGACAACGAAAGAAATGCTGAGGCGCGAGGGACAATTTCTCAACAATGTGTCCGCTTACTCCTCCAGGTAAAAGGATTCTCTCACAACCATAAGGAAGAAAAATGTGTATTACAATATAATACATAGTCAAACTTCAATAATACACTTTCCATCCTGGTGCCACTAATGCTTGAACAGCTGCGGTTCTCCCTGTCTTTGCTGATGGGCCCCATAAATACTCCAGGGAAATGGGACAAGGATACATAATGGATCTTCACCTGCCAAGATCAGGGAAATTAATGTCAATGGCACCCCGATGCAGACTCACTTTTTGGTGGAGAGTGATGAATTCTGCCATTTGTCCTGGGCCACTGTAATCTTGGACAGGAAAGCCTACCATCGAGAAAAATGGTGGGCGAAGGAGCTGTTCTAGGACACTTGAGAAGAAGAGTGTGTCATAATTATTTGGCCACCAAGAATAAAAGGGAAAGAAGTGTATAACAGTATGATTTAGTTTAGAGAAAGGTTAAAATTTAAGAGAATACCCACACTGTATGTATCGTTTCATTTGGTATAAAATGTTCCCTCAAAGTGGGACTCTTTTATTGAAGAACAAATGTCAGAAATATCAGGGAGTCACAAAACTATAGGGTCATTCATGCTCCCAGAAACAATTCAGTGCAGAGATGAAAGAGTGTGGGCTGACATGTGAGCTCAAATCCCGACTCTACCACCTCCCTGGCAGTATGACCTCAGGACAATGACCTGACTTCTCAGGTCCCTGAGTTTTCTTTTTAGATAGAGCAGTGATAATCACAGAGCCCACCTTGTGCACTTGACTGAAAGTTACAAGAGAGAATTATGATCAAGATTAACAGTAAGGGATAGGTATTGCATGGAGGCCGCTGTTTCCCCCTTCTTCCCCTTTCTCCATCATCATCATCTTCATCCTGCCATCCCAGATGGTTTGTGGCTAACTTCATTAGTAAATATGAGAGGAAGAAAGCAAGAAGACCATCTCCCACCAAAATACAAGGCAGTCTCCCTTGCCCGCATCAAACTCCAAAAGCAGTACTTCTAATCATGAGAGTTTTCTTTTTAAAGCTACCCAACATAACTTAACAAGCGCCTCCACCTAACTCATGTCCTTTTTTTTTATCAAGCTACGACTACTGCGACATACTTTCTTAGTAAAAAGAAGAAAGCCCCCCCCCCCCAAAAGCAATAGAAGGCACTGGGTACTATCAGACAAGAGTCCCAGATTTAAGGACATCACATGTTCTTTGTGAAAGGGGAGGAAGCAGCGATATGTCCAGCTCTCCAAGGAACTTAGACAAGGTCTTTTTCTGTTTTCAGTCATTCAGAATCACAGGCTAAAGGCTACTTCATTCTTTTCTTCCCCTTTTCAAAAAGACTGCCTTCCGAAGCTCTAGGATGTAGGGTGTCTGGGTGGCTTCTTCTAATTCTGTAATTCTGGTGGTTTAACTGTGTCAAGCCTGCAGAGGCTTTCCCGTGGGGTGTCTAAGGCTGTGGCAAGTCCTCTTTGAAGTGGGGCACACCATTGCAAGTGGGCAGGGTCTGCAGAAAGGTCTGCAGGTGTGCCCCCAGAACTGGATGAGGGGCCCAGCCCAGGTTGCCAAACAATGGAAAGTTCCCGTTCTGGGTGTTAACTGTAGTTACCACAGCCAGACAATGCTGCCAGTGGTGTGGAAGAAAAAATTGCTGTAGCCAGCTGTGCTGTTCACAGTCGGATGGATTCTGTGTAGCTCCAAATGGTGATGGAGCCAGCAGCCTGTTGTAGCCAAGGACAGGATGATGGATGATCTACATACTGTGTCCAAGTAGAGAGAATGGCAGAAGTTCACTTCAGGGTTGTTAAAATGCTAATCTGGGGGAGTTAACAAAAGCTTAATAGAAATGAAAAGTTTGAGAAATAAGTATACCTCACGGGGTATCTATGTGGACCACTGATTTGATCGCCCTTGGTTACATAAATGGTGGCTTTTCCCAGTAAAATCATTTCCTAGTTTTCCTGTTGAATGAACGGAAGCACCTCCAAATTGTTAGCGGCACTGCCACTGTTGTGGGTCTAAGGAGACAAGTCAGCCCAACAATAGCCATCTCCACTGAAGAAGGTTATGAGAGACTTAATACAGTTATATGAATTTTACTCTCTCTGTGTCCTGGGAATAAATCAAAACATGTCCATCCCACCCCCACCCCCCAGCAGAAGTTGGCAGCTGTTCATGAAATAAGCAGCAAGCTAAGACATAGGCTTTGGTGGATCTTAAAGCAAAGTCTCCATTCACATGAGTTCTCCTGTTCTAATGACAGTTTCAGTTTGTGAATTACACTACTGGTATACTGAATGATGGAGTGTTCACAATTTAGGATTCAACAGCATGCTTCAAAAAAAGGTGCATATTTACATTTCTTGCCAGTGATCCATTTCACCACGTGATCCAAGAATGCCATTTGCATTCTTACTTAAGTTGAACATACAGAAACATGGCTGCCTCACCTGGCTTTGGAACACTGGCTAGCATAGCTGCTTGCAAACGACAGGTTTTCGATAAATACTGACTGACTGGCACACCCCCGAGTGCCTCTTGTTTCCTCTAGAAATGAATCTAAAATGTGAGGCTTAAAGTCTATTAATTGAAATAAAAGGTAATATTTTATCCTGCAATGTGTGAGGGAAGAGTTCACCTCTTACAGTTATACCAATAACGGTTAGGCATTCAGCCAGGCTCTTAACTCTGCATAAAATGCATCAGAAGGGTGAAAAATGACCCCATCTCAGATGCATTTTTCACTCTTTGTATCTTAGTGAAACTCACATACAAGAACAATGACTAAGCTAATTACTAACGTTTATTATGATGGAGCAGCAAGAAGTGAAGAACTTCTCCAGCTTCAATAAGTCCTTAACAATTATGGGCATCTTTGTGAACCAAAGCTTTGATTCCTGCTTACTTGCCTGTGTGCCTTTCAAGCAAGAGAAACCACCACACAAAGATGCAGGGGCCCACTTACCCAGAGCACTGTTACTGGACAGATCCTTCCTGTGCAGCAAGCAGCCAGTGAACTGAAGTCCACTGGATATTTCTAAGTTGCCCTCACTCTAAGGACTAATAGGTTTACATCAGAGCCATCTTTCAGATCCATCAGACCAGGGGAGACATGACCAGATGGTGCTATTAGTGGGCACCCAAAAAATGAAAGAGAGAGACAGAAAGAGGGAGAGAGTAGAAGGAAGGAAGGAAGGAAGGAAGGAAGGAAGGAAGAAAAGGGCAGAATGACCACAAATCTAATAAAACTTGAGTTAACCAGCTGTTTTGTGATGGAAAAGTCACAATATTCCTGGCATACTGTCCTACATCACAGAAATGTTCCTCCAAAAAGGTCATCCATGTAGTATCTCTAGTATAAGTGAAGAGAGGTACTAATATTTTGTAGGATCCAATAAGACATAGTAACTAACTAAATGACCCAGGGGAAGAAAATGGTTTGCTAAACAAGACATTTTGGAAATCTTAGGGTTATTTACTTAACTGTCTTTCTGAGAGCACATTCTAGGGACCTAAAAAGAGCACAGACAGTAACGACAAAAAACAAAACTCAGCTATGGCTGGGCTTTAGTTTATTTACCTTAAGCTGTTTTAAGTTCATGATCATATAGGCCTAAATTTCAGGGCTTACTTGACAATTTCTATTTACCTAAGCTGGGTAAATGTTTGTGTAGTATTTGCCAGCCTGACAGAATATGCCTGTCACTCACTACATTAAACAGGACTACACACAACTTGATTTCCTGAGTTAGATAGCTAACAGAGCAATAGGACTTTTTTAAACAACTTGAATAAACCAGCATCAAAACCTACTGTTTATTGAACCAAAGGATAGTAAAATGCTCATCTTGAGCTGTCTGAGATTTTTCTCAATTCTACAGGGATGAAACCTGGAAGAATTTCTTCAAACAAGAATTTTTCCTCTGCTGAGGGACAGAGACCAAAACGAGATTGGATAAATGTTAAACCCTTCCCTAGGACTTTAGCCTTGAAATAAACAAAAGAATCCACTTTATTGCTCCAAACATCAAGCAGAGGGGAGAACAATCCTGCAAAAGCAACTAGACTTTTTACTGCAGACTTAAAATTCTCAGTAGCCAGAAGTTCTTGGGAAAATTACCCTAGACATTTCTTTTCCCAAGTCACTGGAAACACTACCGTTATTTTTGAGAGAAAGCAGCCGCCCATCGTTGGGGACATAAGATCCAATTACTATTTACAAAGTCCATATATCTGTAATAACGATCTACTGTCCCTCCTGTGTGACAGCCGCCCAGCTGAGACTGGCGAGGGGTTGGGCTGCTGGAACTTGGGTCGCTGACTGGTCAGCTCAGAACAGGCAGTACTATCCTGAGTTCCTCTAATGCTGTAATTAATACTGCTACTTCATTCCCCTCTAGCTTCCATGACATTTAGCTCTTCACAAGTTCAGGATTTAAACAATCTCTAGACAGCGGTGGTCCCGAGAGTCGATTTAGCAGAAATTTTTAAAACCCAGTTCTTATCCATACCAAGTCTTTTATGACCTTTTATTTCAATCCAAGACTTAAACACGACGGAGGAAGCTTTAAGCCTTCCCAAATTACCCAAGGTGGCTGCTCTATCAGTTTCTGCAGACCAGGAACAGACATCATCGCTGTCAAGACGGGAAATAAAAGTTTCCCTACCTTCCTCCTCACCATCCCCCTGCCAGCGGCGGCCGATACGAGCGGCGGCTCCCTCCCGGCTGCAGGACGCCTCTCGCCGCCGGAGAAGGGGTTCAGTGCAAAACTGACTCTTCCTTATTTGTTTCCATCCATAATTGATGGGTAGATGAGAACGTAACACATCTCCGCGCTGGGCTCTTGCCGCCTGGCGGAGACCCTCTCCAAAACGCTTCCGTAAATCATTTCCAGCCGTAGAACAAAGCACGGAAAGTTGCGGGGGAGAGAGTGGCCAACAGGAGAAACCCGGGCGCCCGGTGGGCGGTGGGGGTAGGCGGTGGGCAGCTCCAGGCTCCAGAGCCCGCCCGCGGAGCGCTCGGCCAGCAGGGGGAGAAGGAGGGTGGGAAGTGGCTGCCCTCCCGGCTGGAGCCTGGGTTGGGGGGGTGGAGGTGGCCGGGTACCCCGAGCCCCCGCCCCCAGGCGCTGCCGGAGGCTGTCCGGTCCGGGGGCGCACTGACAGGTAGCGGGCGTCGGCGGTGAGCTGCTAGGTCTCGGCGGCGGCTCTGCGCCCCTTCTCCCAGCGCGGGCGAACGCCTGCGGGTCCACTCCTAGCCTTGCGGGCGCTGCGCGACCCCGACGGTCCCAGCGTCGGCTCCGGGGCGGGCGGGCGGAAGGGGGCGGCCGAGCCCGCGGCCGGCTCTGTCGGCTTTGGCTCAGCTTCTTGCGCTGGCTGGAGACGCCGTGACCGAGCAGCCAAGCAGCCCGGGTTCCCACTGATAATGCGCGGGGAGAGCGCGGAGCCGGCTCTGCCTGGCAAGAAACTTTTACTTGCCCCCTCCTTCCGCTTTTTTTTCGGGGGGGGGGCGTGCACAGTGGAGGGGGCCTCCAACTCCACGTGCCCCTCCCCCTAAACCTCCAGCAGTGTCAGTTTTGACGGGTCCGCCAAACCTCTCCGGCCCGCTGCGCGTCCCTCGCACGGCAGGCGGACAGGGCTGCTTGGAAGAGAAATCAACTCTCCAGTGACAACACACATGCACGCACATACAAACACGCGCGCGCGCGCACAGGCACACGCACATAACACGGGCTGCGACTCCGGCTCTGAGGATCTGCGTCCGACCCCCACCAGGCGTCCAGAGCATTAGCAGATTATAAGACGGTCTTACCTCATTGGGGTGGGGAGTAGGGGTCGGCTGGTTAAAAAAAAAAAAAAAAAAGAAAAGAAAGAAAGAAAAAGAAAATGCTCAATACGCGCAGGGAAAAAAGAAAATAAAGAAAAAAATCCGTCTTTCTCTTTAGGTCTTGGCTTCCTCGGTATAATCCTGAAACTCGCCACCACCAGTCCTTGCAGCAGCGACAGCAGCAGCAGCAGCGGGACGGAGCGGGAGCAAAACAAATCGAGGCAAGGCAAATGGTGTAATTCGATCCATCTCCAAGTCAATCCATCAGGCGAGCCGGAGCTGGTTCCCTCCCCGCACCAGGCAGCTCGCGACGCGGGGCCCACCCCCGGGCACGGACAGCAGGAGGCGCGGGCGGCCCGGAGCGCTCACCCTCCGCCGAGCGCCGTGGCCAGCGCCGCCTGGAGGCCCCCAGCCCGGCGCCGCGGCCCCGCTGACCCTTCGGTGGCCCCCGCGTCCCTCCTCCTTGGCGCTCTGCTGCGCACCCTCCCTCTCCGCACCTCTGAAGGGCTGCTCCTTCCAGCAACTCCCAGAGCCTCAGTCATCCAGCTCGCGGTGGCTGCTGCAGCCTGCAAAGCAGCCTTTTCGCTTTCCTCCCTCTTTCCCTCTTTTTTTCCTTCCCTCACTTTTTTCAGAGCTTTCCTCCAGACATCCAGAGGACAAATCATTGCAGCCCAGAGGAGCTGCAGGCGCAGTTGCTCTGTAAAGTTCGGCCTTGGTTTCTTAATCTAAGATTTATTTTTTAAGCACATCCTTACAAAACCGCCCCCATATTACCTTTCTCGTCCCCCAACCCCCTCCAATTTCTCTTTATAACCACTAAGCAAAACAGCTGGGAAGAAGCAATCAAACACTGCTTTATCTTTATAAAATACAGAAATTGCCTACTAAAAATCCCATTTCTACTTTGAATGAAAGCCATTCAGTACAGTATAATTTTGCAGGCTAATGAGCCGGCTTTACAGGCAAGTGTTTCGTGTAATATGTTGTGGGAGAAATGAAAATGTCCTTGAAGTGACATCATTTAAAATTGACTGTCACAAATGAAAGGGGGAAAAAAGGCCATATATTCCAAAACAAGAGGATTTCAATCCAAACTTCATTTCCAAGAATGGGGGCTGTGTTTTATTAATTTCCAGTTGAATTATGAATCACTGAGGGCTCTGAATGGCTGGAATGAACCATGATATCCCAAGAAGAAGAAGAAGAAGAAAGAAGAATAAGGAGAAAGAGGGAAAGGGGAAGGCCAAGGAGAAGGGGGAGGAGGAGGAGGAGGAGGAGGAGGACAGAGCTTTTTCATCAAACTTTCAATATTCATTTGAGTATAGTTAATTACCCGAAAAAGAAAAGAAGGGGGCGGGGAAAGGATTTTCCTTTCCTCAACGGTTCCTGCTTTCTCCTCTGCACAGAGTTGCATGTTTACATTTAGGAAAAATACCCTGTTCTGAGTTGTTTCTGAAACTTCCACTGACAGCTTTGAAAAGGAACTCCAAAAGACACCCCATGGAACTGCGGAACTCCGGCCTGGACTCATCCGGAGAACTGTTTCCTCACCAGTTAACACTTTGTTACCAAAAGGCAGAAGGAGGGAGGAGTGGAGGGAGAGTCTTTTAAAATATAAACTCTCTTCCTGCTGCTCTTCCTATTCGAAGAAAGGGGTAGGGGGCGGAAAGAACAGCTTTGGCAACTCTGCTCTGTGATTTTTCTGTTGTTGTTAAGGCTTTTGTTGGCTGGCTGGCTGGTGATTTCTGGTTGTGCTGGGCTCTGACATCATTGCAAGTTACTTGGCAGTCAGGGCCCTTCCCCAGCCAACTTCTGACCCAGAAAGCTGTGCCTGTTTTACTGGCATCCAGTCATCCCGTATTTTCTCCACCAAGGGAGCAGGCCCCGCTGCAGGCAGAGGGCTCTGTGCACTGAATGAAGATGCAAGGGGGTGACCCGGTGGCTCCATAAGAATTAAATTGCCACCCACCTGGAGGCAGAAAGCTTAGGAGTTGTTCTGTCTCTGCAGTAACAGCAAAGGGGGGGGGGGTAGGTTTCAGTTCTTTAGACTCCTGAATTCTTTGCTGAAATTCCATGATGACCAACTTTACAGAGTACCACCCCTGGGAGTACAGTTTATCCTGGACTGAGTTCTTCAATCCAGGAATAAAAAAAACTTTGAGGCTGCAGAAGGATGTGCTAATAGGTCATTTCAAGCCAAGGATGAGACATGTTTTCAGTCTAAACATCAGTCTAGACCTCTGAGCCAGTCTCAATGTTTGGTTCCCTGAGGAAGAGAAGTAGGGAAGTGGACAACCCACTGACATGGAAAGAGTGACACCCTGTGTCTTTTGGTCGGGATCAAGACATTACTCTTAGGAATTCATCATCTCCTTGGTTCCCGGAATCTTGATTGTCAGGAAAATGACTTTCTTTTCATTTGGATTTTAGTGGGAAACAGTCTATAAAAGCAAGTGCTCATTCTATGCACTTTGTTAGCATTTGGTCCTTTCAGTTGATTTTATACACTTTTAACCTTCCAGCTCTGTTTACTTCTCTAGTGCCGTATTTTGTCCCACGTCCCACATCCCACAGTACATCCCCATTAAGCTCTCGCATCGCATGGCCGCTGGCGGCCCCCCACTGTGTCACCCCGCTTCATGTCTCCTGTCTTCATTTATGGTGTCTCTGCTTTTAGGGCTGCTCTTTCTCCATAACGTCAGGTACTTTAATTTCTGCTTTTCTTCACTTTTACCAAAAATTTTTCTAGGTATCAGAATCTCCCTCCTCCCACTAGCCCCAGGATGGGTTTAAGCACCTGTTTTCTATGCTCTTCCAGCAAGTTTATCTAGGTAATTTCCCACAGGGAAGGGAAAAGATCTGTTTAGGATGTCTTCCCCATTGGGTGCTTCTTAACTGCAGGGATCTTGCCTTTTGACCTGGATAGCCCCCCGTGCCTAGCACAATGCCTGGCATTTACTAGGCACTCAATGAATACTTCTGAAACTGGTCAGGTAACAGAGCCTAGAACTTTTATGTGCTTTCATACCCTTTTATGTGCTGAACTAGTCATCTCTAGATTGTGTCCTCCTCCAGAGTAGGGATTTATTCACCCGTATCCCCTGAGCAAGCATAGTGCCCTTGTAAGGATATCGGTTGAATGAGTGAATAATGAAGGAAGATATCTGGCACTTTCCACACTCAGAAAGAATGCTTAAAGGACTCACTGTTGTAGAGGGTTAGCAGTGATGCTTTTGGGTTATCTGTGTACATCTCGCATTAGGGATAAGCAGTAACTTCATTCACAGTCCTTGGTTTGTTTCCTTTAGGAATAAAACTCAGAATGTAATTTCTTTCATTCCCAATCTCATTTCCAGAATAAAAGCTATCTGAAAATTATGGAGAATCTATGTGTAACGATCAGTGAAAGTTTATCAGTCATTGAAGAGTACAACTCATGAACTCCTACAGCACAAAGCACTCGTGCTTAATATGGGCCAAACTCTGTTCTTAGCCTTTTACAAATATTAACTCACAACAATTCTATGAGGTAAGTACTACTGTTCTCTTCATTTTATAGAAAAGGAAACTGAAGTTTACAGGGTGCAAGGGACTTGCCTAAGGCCGCCCAGGTAGTAACTAAATAGGATCTGAACCCTACCTCTTGCTTAGTTGTAAGAACGCTTAATAGTGAGGTCACAGTTAATAGCAGTAGTTAATAGTGAAGGCTTTAAAACATCAGACAACCTGGATTCAATCCAGATTCCTCCCCCTTGGGATAATTTATTTGACTACATTGTGCTTCAGTCTTCTCACCTGTGAAACAGGGGTGATAACAATATTTCACATGGGTCTTATGAAGTCTGAATGTGATAATGCATGTAAAGTGTTTAGCATCTTACCTGGAACACAGCAAGCCCTGAATAAATATTAGCCAATATTATTATACGTGCCCTGAAGGCAGAGCAATCTTGGAAGCCTGCAGAACTGAAAGGGAAACTTAATCCAACCTCACATTAAAAGGGAGCTTTAGTGCAAAAACACATGGTATACAACAGCTTGGCAATGCCTTCCTATATCCTTCATTCCCTCGTCTGAGTCTATGTATCTGTTAATTCAGATACACACACTGCTCGCTATCCAGTGGATATGAAATAACATTCTTGTATGAATTTTAATGAATAACACAGTTTAGGATCTAGAATTTCATGTTCCAAAATAAAAAGAGAAGAGGTATTGAAATTTCAAAGGTAGCTGCAGCTCCTGTGATTAATTTGGAATGCACATATAGTCTTCCTTGCGTTCACACATTATAGAAAGTGCTTTTGTGGCAAGGGATTGCTTTCAAAACTAATCTAAGCTCTCCATGACATGATAAATCATTAATAATATAGACCCAAATCTCGGCATCTGCATGGGCACAGCTGGCCTCCTTGTGTCAACAGTCTGCATATGAAAGTGACTCTGCCAAGATATTTCACTTTAATGAAAAATATTTATCACGGTAAATCTTAAACCTCAAGATTTTACTGACATAATTCATTTCTATTATTATGTACTATGATAAGATACTACCACAGCTATGCTTATGTTTGGAATGATAAAACTGTGGCTTTTTAGCCATTTTGATTACTGTTCCTTAGTATGAACAATTTTTGCCATACACTCTAAGTAAAGGGAATGCACCATGCATCTACGATAATAATAAATCAGTTACTTATCTAATTTTGCTAATGACCCCACAGGTGCCGCTGTGTGGACGGACACTGAGTGCTCAAGCCAAATTAAGTCAGACGGGTTTTTTTTGTTTGTGTTTTTTTTTGTTACCATCAGAGAGATGAATGGTAAGCAGCCCTTAATAATATTAGCTCTTTTGAAAACAGACAAGAGATCAGGAATGCTATCACCATTTCATCAAAGATCTTTTGAAACAGCAGAAACAAAATAAACTTTTTAGAGGGAGGGTCAAACAAAAGGATGATTAAATTAGTCCCAGTTGCTTACTTGTACTTATATGTACTTAGGAAAGAGTGCTTAGGGTTCAGGGATGCTAGCTTACATCCCCGCAGATAGAGGGAAGCTGAGACTCTGGGTAAATTCCTCAGAGCCTTCTCTCCAAAATTTACAGCAACCAACCCACTGACCTTAAGGAATCGGGGCTGAATAATATCTATTAAATGTTAGAATCTCTTCACAAAAATAAAAGATAATACAAATATTCAAAAGTGGTAGAGAATTAGAATATGTTTTTTGAAATGTATACTTTTTAATTTTTTAAAAAGGATGTCAAATATCTTTTTTTTATAAAAGATTTTTTATTTGTTTGTGAGAGAGGGAGCATGAGCAGGGGGAGGGGCGGGGGAGAGGGGCAAAAGACTCCCCCGCTGATCCAAGAGCCCTGAGAGAGGCTTGCATGACTCTTGAGATCATGATCTGAGCAGAAGGCAGACACTCTACTGACTGAGTCACCCAGGCATCACATTTTTTTTTTTAAATAGACCCCACTGTCTAATCACCTTCTTCTCCTTTTTCTTCATTTCCCTCTCCTTCTGCTTATTTATTAACTTATTTATTTTTTGCCTCAGCCAATGTTAAAATTCAAATCAACCAAGGGATAAGAAACTAACTGGCTACTTATTACACCTTAGATACTGATGGCTACAATTCTGTCCATTTAATTTTCACCATAACTCTTAGAGACAGGAATCATTTAGGAATGAAGAAACTCAGGATTATTTGAGATAACCATCTTGTTAAAGTTTGCAGCTTTGTAGATGATGGAGGTCCAGAATCTACCATAGGTCTGTTTGGCTCGCAGCCTAATTTGCTTTCTAGGCATGCTGTAAAAAATGTAAAAAAAAAAAAAAATGTAAAAAACTTGCTTTACCCCATGCTGTAAAAAATGTAAAGAGCACAGGGTTGAAAACCAGTGTGTCTTGGATAACACAGCAAATAAAATTATTTAAAACTCACAACTACACTCTCCAAGCTATGTTAAAAACGTGTGCTTCAATTTCTAATTCTTTGATAGTTCTTGCCTGTTGCATACAAACTAGTATCAGGAATTCTGTGATAGGGTTTATAGCATACTTTAAACTTCTCTACCTTATATGCCTACTATTACCCATATAACTCTTCTGGACTACTTACAAATAATAATTTTAAAGAACCTATTCAACAGCATGCAAATTTTATATTAAAATCATCCCCACTGGGTAAGCTACAAATGTTTCAATTAATGGCTAAGGCCATAATGATGGTAACCTTTGCAAAAAAAAAAAAAAAAAGAAAAGAAAATCCTAATCTCTGAATGCTGTATATATTAGAGCTAGGTAGTAGAGCTACAGACTTGAATCATTGCTAGACACCACTAGTGCCACCTATTGGTTAAAAAAAAAAAAAGAATAGGATTCTGGGTAATTTCCATCTTTCCAAACAATGCAAGCAAAGATACATTTTTTACTTTCCTTTCACCTTCTGTGGAGGATGTTTTCTGTTATGGACATTTGATTAATATTGAATATGTTAGAGTCATTTTTTAAAAATGACCTTGGTTACGTGCAAAGGAGTGAAGGGTAATAGGTATATGGGGGACAGGAAAGGGTTGACATTCTGGAATAAAAATCAATAGCAAACACTGTTCGCATTCTGCTGTAATTAGAGGAGTTGTCTAAAATCCCCAATGCCTTATTAAACTGTGATGAAGTGGCAAGGGCCAGCAGCACATAGGGAGACACATTTGGCTAACAAGTGTTTAAATCTGAGTCTGGGATATGGTGTCACTGAGTCAGCAATGACACAAACGAGGTAATAGGAGGCAATGCTGTCTCCATCAGCCCCAAGTACTGGAGTTTCATTCGTGTTCTAGAAGGAGGCTCAGGAGAAACCTGTTGTTTGTCTAACCTTTCTCTGGCTGCACAAAGTGGTCTCCCCAGATCTCTCTGGCCTTCAAAACCAGAACCCATCATCAGTAGACAGTCAGCAAGTAAAAACAGTTAAGGATCATAAATTTTTACAGCAGAATTTTCTTGCTAGGATGGTCCTAGCAACCAAGTTAGAGCTAAACATTATCCATTTTACTTTACTGCAGTCGAGGTTGAGCTCCTCGATGGCTGCTAAAAGTTTGAATTGTGATATGTGCTGAAAAAAAAAATCACTTCGAATTTACATTCTTAAGGACCCCTTTAAAAGAGGAGCCTCAGAGTTTGCCACTGTCTGAATTTGTATTTCAATTATTAAGCGAAGAGAAGAAATTGTTTGGCTAGAAGCCTTTCTGGAAAACCCAGAAAAGGTCCAGAAGGACTGTTTAGAGGCTTTTTTTTTTTTTTTTTTTTTTTTTTTTTTTTAAATTTGACAGACAGAGATCACAAGTAGGCAGAGAGTGAGAGGGGCAGAAGCAGGCTCCCTGCTGAGCAGAGAGCCTGATGTGGGGCTCAATCCCAGGACCCTGGGATGATGACCTGAGCAGAAGGCAGAGGCTTAACCCACTGAGCCACCCAGGCGCCCCTGTTTAGAGGCTTTTAACACTATTACACACCCATTAAATTAGAATCTTTCCATGTATTGTATTCAATGGTTGACTTCTCAAATCATATTGCGTCTGGATCCACACAGGTATCACGTGTGTACTCTTCTAGAATTCCTGTTTAAAGTATTTGTGGGTTCTTTCGCTGTATGAAAATCTTTGGAATTGTGCTCATAAAGCACCCCAATGTGTTCTGAATTTCTGGGTCCTAACTGCAGACTGAATGGATTCATTTCTCATCACAAATTTTAATTAAGAATTCCAGTGATGCAATCATTTGCTAATGAATAATACCTACTCAGTACCAAAGCATTCTACTAAATATGTTTACTCAAGAGTATGTTTTCTAAAGATACTTCCCATGGGTCCGTTCCTCATTTTTAAGTCATTGACCTTATATTTAAAATAGGAGGAAAATGTTTATCTCCTATTTTATTGAGATATATGAGAATTCAGAAGACAAGGATGGCAGCTGGAAATAAATTCATATTAAAGTCAATCAATCATGATTTCAACTCCTCAGAAATATCAAGATGCTTAATTCTGTGACTTATCTTTGTTTAGATCATTTGGTAAGGCTATTCAATTGCTTATTCCCTGGCTAGGCTATTGTGCTTTTGAAAAAACTTGAATATGCTCTTGATTTCCATGTAATAAGGGAAGAATCAATTCGTTTGTTTTTAACTTATTTGCCAGCTTTTATGTCGATGAACGAAAAACATAAATAAATAAATGAACAAACTACTCATCCCTTTTGATATCAGGTAAGTGTGCAGCCTATAGAAAGAGTGTTATTTCTGGGAATTTCAAACAATGTTAATTCTTTCAAGTTAAATCACTTGAAACACACAAAGGCTGAGGCAGACTACCCGTAAAAATGTTTCTCCAAGAGACCTTGAGTTCCAGGGAACAGAGGACCTTCCAAATCAAAGCAGGACATTACAAAATCCAATCAAGGTGACAAGAAGAGATCCCCAGATAAGACTATAACTCATGTGGGCGAGGGCAGGATCATTCACTCATTCATCCTTACATACGTTCATTTCACAATTTGTTATTAATAGCATCAATCTGCTTTGTGTAAAGCACTGTGCAGAGATAAATGAGATATACCTTGCATTTAGACAGCAACTTAGAGTTTGAAAAGCAGCTTTATCCGTCAGAGTCCTGGCAGGGAACAGATGGCGCATTCAACGTGTGTAATTTGAAAAGTCTTTAATAAAGGGATTATTTGTAAAGGTGTGGGTAGACTGCAGAGAAACCACAGGGAGAGTTACCCTGAGGCCTGACTACCCCTAGGACCTAAGGAGCCAGAGGAGGTAGCAACTGGCAGAACCTAGACACATAGAGACAATGTGGGGAAGATCCCCTTGCTTAGAAGTCATTTCTAGAGGCACAGAGTAGAGGAAGAGGACAGAGGACAGAGGCTGGATCTAGAGGAACAATTGGAAACCCATTATTTAATTTTATTTTGATTCTTACAGAAGAGTAGTGTTAGAAACCCTAACTTTGCAAATGAGAAAACTGAAACTAGATTTGCTTATCATAACTTAGTTACATAGCAGAACCAGACCTTGAACTTGAGTCTTCTGAATCTAAATCCCGTGCTTACCAACCTGTCTCCTTATTCCCTACCCTTTGGACTTCCTTATGACCCTTATCATATTGAGTTATTAACATGTTTTATCACTTAGTGGACTGAGCTTCTTGAGAGAGAGAACTAGGTCATTGTATTTGGTGTATAGAGTTGCAGCTGGATAGGAATTCTGGAGACCTCAAATGGATAGAATGGAGAGAGTGTGCAACCTAGCTGGAAAGACAGATGTGTAAGGCTAACATCACACATAGCAGAATGCTGCAAATGCTAAATCCAGAAGTAGAGGGAAAGGAGGAATAGGTAACAGTGTGGGTTGTTAAGACTTTATGATGTGGGGTCATATGAGCTGAGCCAAGCACTATGAAAGACAAGGTCAAAGGTAACCTTTGACCAAGTTACTGTGGGCAGAGGGGAGAGCAGAAGTAGGAGCAGGTGGGAGGGCATGGTATAGTTGGGCATGCTTGACATTCCTGGAGGCAAATAGTCCAAGATGTGTCTGGAAGGACAACATAGGCGCACAGCATGGAATTTCTGAAGTGGCACTTGCTGGAGTTAGAATGTCTTTCTCAGGGTGTTTAGAAGCCATAGATTTTTGAATAAAAGATGATCGTAATTTAGGCTGTGCTTTTGAGAGACAGTCCTCAAGGCAAAGGGTGGAAGAGCTTGGAGAGGTTTCAGAGTAAGGATGCTAGGATAGGGGCCAGGGCAGAAGTTGGCTTCAGTGGTATTGGAATCAGTACATACCAGAGACACAACAGGGGCTGATGTTTGACTGTCAGTGTGGGATGTGGTTTTTAGTGAGGACCTAAAAACTTATTTTCAATCCAAGTTTCTATAGAGAACATAGTCTTCAAATTCATCTAGGTTTTCTTTGTATGGCCAAATTTAATAAAAGTTGAATTATTTTAAGAGATGGAGACACAGGAAGTGGAGCAGGTTTTCATGGAGGATAACTGAGTTTGGCTTTGGGTAAGTAGACTTTAAAGTGCTGGCATGGTATCCCTAAAAGGAAAATTAGAAATTGTCATAATAATTACATTCGTGGACAGGGGACACTTGCTATTTTCCAGAGAAACAGCAACATCTAAATGAGCCAAATACATAGAATAAGGTAAGAGGCAATTCAGTTCTTATCAAATGACCTAGGTTAGCCCTTATGCCCTCCTAAGTCTCACTGCTCAGAGATGCTCGGGTGAAAAGCTTTAATCTTTTGCATTCTTGGAGTGTTTGCTCCAACACAGAAAACGTACACTGGAGAATTACACAATTATTTCCATTTCTCGGCCATGTCCATACAAACATAGGAATAGCATACCTGGCAATTCATTGTATTTTATCAAATACCTTTTGGGACGACTGTTCAGTGATATCTGTTCCACCCAACACTTTTATAGAAAATGCTGATGCATACTTTTAGAACTTTTTATGAAACTATTCAAAATCATTCTTTCAGAACGCTAAGGGAACTTTGATGTTTCTTTTTTTTTAATTCTTTTTTTTTTTTTTTTAAGATTTTATTTATTTATTTGTTAGGGATAGAGGGAGAGAGAGTGAGCGAGCATAGGCAGACAGAGAGGCAGGCAGAGGCAGAGGCAGAGGGAGAAACAGGCTCCCTGCCAAGCAAGGAGCCCGATGTGGGACTCGATCCCAGGACACTGGGATCATGACCTGAGCCGAAGGCAGCTGCTTAACCAACTGAGCCACCCAGGCGTCCCATGAACTTTGATGTTTCTTAAAAGTGGTATAGATAAGTGTCCAAAAATTAATTGAGTTAAACCATTATCACTCCATGTAAAATTAGGTATCCCTAGGATCTGATTATCAATATTTGCTACCGAAGTCTAAGTGAACTCAGAGAAATAGAGTTCTGTGGTTTCTTCTCTCCATTATTTTAAACAATGTGAACATTAGCCATTTGACTTGATTTGCAATGTTAACATGAAATATAGTAGAGAGTGGATCGTTTCAGAGTAAGAAATCACATCTTGACAGCCTGGTGATAAAATGCTATAACAGTAAAGATTAGATCACTTCCAGTTGTCTCTACAAAAATTTTGGGAAAAAACAGAATATGACTTTATATTCTTCAAGCTTAGTTTTTCTATTTATTTAGAAAAAGAAAGTGAGTGTGGGGCCATGAACATCATGATATTATTTAATGGTTAGAGTGAACTTCAGAGTAACTTCGATCAAGACAACTCATAATGTAATGGTTATAGGATTTGATAAGTTTCTTCACTTATGTTATATAGGTTAAAAACATATAGTGTTCTCCCCCAGTACATAAGGGAGAGAGACAGGAGGGAAGAGGGAGTGGAGGCAGAAAAAAAGTAGAGCGACAAAATGAAAGAAAAGGAAGGCAAATGAGAAATCTAATTAAATTTAACGGCACATTTCCAAGAAAAAGATAAAATCTTTTGCAACATCTGCAGGTTCAGTTTCTGAACTGTAGGCACTTACATTGGCAGGAACTTACTCCCCCCCCCCTTTTTGTTTTATTATTTGCTGTTAATGGGGGGAGAAATAAAATAGATATAAGTATTTGTTAATTTCATGCAACCCGTTTCAAATTACACAGAATCTCATAGAATGTAAGCTTAATTACATAAGCAACCTTTGTATTAAAAACATCACTTTATTACCCTCTATAAACATTTTATGAATCCGTTTAGTTTATGGTTAAATTAAGAGGAAATGAAAGGCAGGGATAAACTACAAAGGATTCTTTCCTCATCTTTTAAACTGACTTCATTAGAACCATAATTTAGGGCTAGGTATATCTGAGCAATCCAAGCATAGAGATAGGACAAATCTACACTTGTATTATTCAGTCAAATGTTGAAAAAGTGGTGTTTGGTTTTTGATGAATATTTAATATGCCAGAGAGCTCTCAAGATTCCACTTTAGCTGTGAGATCTGGAGCGGTTTTCAGCAGAGGCTGAATTGCTGATCTGGCCCCCTGAGCTCCCTCTCCACTTTTCTTCCTCTGATATTCCTTAAGTTGCAGAGAGGTAGAAAGATACAGCACCCTGCTGCCTGAATAGTCTCCTATATGTACTGTATAAATGAAAAAGATTAGGAAAAGGACCCTGGACCTGAGGCAGTCCACACTCTGGAGAAGTACCCTGGTCCTGGTTTGAGGCCACAGGACTCTGACTATCCAGCAAAGGTTTTTGACTCCCTGGTAATGGCCTTAAGCCTCGAGGGCTCGAGAGAAAGCCAACATTTTTCATACTGCAGCATAGAATTTGGACCCAATTTGAGCCATCTGGACCCTTCCTTGCCTCTTAATCAGTGCAAGTCAATGTGGGACAAGAAACACAGGGCTTTCACAGATGACTGGTCTTACTTATTCCTGCAATTCAGAGGGATTGCGAAAAGCACTGGTTGGGCTGGCCTGTGATTAACCAGTGACTCTGGTTCAAGTGGGAAATGGTGAGCTTCTGGAAAAAAAAAAAAAATCAGAAAAAAATAAATTCTAGAACATCTGTGAAAGATTATTTATTAAGTCATGTATTTTGTTATTCAATTATTTTATTAGGGCAAGTACACAGGTTTTGTTTTGTTTTGTTTTTGCTTAGCTTTGGTATCCTAACGATTCCAGGTTTCAGTTTCCTCTTCTGCAATGCTAAGATAGTTAATATGAGGTTACTGTTAGGAGTACAATAACCAATGTTTATGAAAACACTATATAGGTTTTATAGAGTAAAACTGTAAAACCTTACAATAAGATTAGCTATTACCAAAGTTCCGTGGCCGACCTGGTGGCCAGGTAAGAATTGCTTGGGATGCTTTGTTAAATTCTGTGCGTCACACCTGCTTTCTTCCCTTCCTTCCCATTATGATCTGTCCGTCTAGTGTCCTTCTCTTCTCTCTCACTGAGTATCATTACTTTAGTGACCCCCTGTTACACCGCATTCTTCAGCATAATAAAAAGGTGAAAAGTAGCTGCCTTTAAGCACTGAGTGCTAGAAAGCCATATTTGTATCTCCAGTGCTTAAAACAGTATCTGGAAAAATACATATTTATTGAATGAACAGTTTAAATGATAATGCAGAGATTACTACCAGAAAGGTGAATGTAGTTCTACTACTATAGTACATCTTTAAAAAATTTTAAATACCCCTTAACTACCTCACTGGGGGAAAAAAAATCTAGAATAGGATAATACTTGAATGTGATCAAAGTGCAAGCCACTCATATCAAAATCCAACAAGTTCTTTGTGGTAAAATACAAGAGTTCCTCTTTAAAAAAAAAAAAAAAAGTCATAGAGGGGCACCTGGATGGCTCAGTGGGTTAAGCCTCTGCCTTCAGCTCAGGTCATGATCTCAGGCTCCTGGGATCAAGCCCCACATTGGGCTTTCTACTCAGCGGGTAGCCTGCTTCCCCCTCTCTCTCTGCCTCTCTGCCTACTTGTGATCTCTATCTCTGGGTCAAATAAATAAATAAAATCTTAAACAAACAAACAAACAAACAAAAAAACCACAATGCCACAGTAAGGCAGGGAGAAGCATCCAAGTAAACAGAACAGAGTACAGGTATAGACACAAATTTTTATATAATATTAAATTCATTAATATGTAAATTAAAATATAAGTATGGTAGCATGTCAAGTAACAGAGAAAGGATAAATTCTTTAATAAGAAAGCTGAAACAATGGTTGTTTTTTTTTTGGCTGGCGGGGGGGAAGCTGGACTCCTGTTTCATACTTCATTGTCTGCCAGAAAATAAACTTCTAATGGATCATATATCCAAATTTAAAAAGAGGTTATAAAAATCTATAAGTGATTATTTCCACAAACCTAAGATAGTTTCTAAATATGACAAGACACAAAACCAAAACTCAGAGTAAAAGACTGGTATTTTTCCTATAAAAATCTGAAAATTTATATGCAGTGAAGAATACAATAAAACTTAAGAAGACCAACTAGCAACCATCTGCAATATAAAAAACAAAAGGATTATTATTCTTTTCTAAGTAACAGCTGTACTAAGATGTAATTCACATACTAAAAAGCTCACTCTTTTACAGTATACAATTCAGTGGTTTTTAGTATATTGACAGAGTTGTGCATTCATCACCACAATCTATTTCTAGTATGTTCACATCATCCCAGAGAGAATCCCTGTACCCATTAGCAGTCACTCTTTATCCCTTCCTTTCCCTGACCCTGGTAGCCATTAATCTAAACTTTGTCTCCATAGATCTGCCTGGACATTTCATACATGCGGAATCATACAACATGCAGCCTTTTGTGTCTGTTCCTTTCACTTAGCACAAAGTGTTCAAGACTCATCCATGTTTGTGTCATGTATTGGTACTTTATTCTTATTATGGCTGAATCATATGCTTTTGAATGGATATACCACATTTTCTTTATTGCTCATCAGCTGATGGACGTTTGGGTTGTTTCTATTTTTTTGGCTACTGTGAATAATACTTCTATGGAAATTTATATACAAGATTTTGCATGGATACATGTTTTCATTTCTTTTGGGCATATACCTAGGAATGGACTTGCTATGATAACCCTGTCTTTAATTGGTTGAAAAACTACCAAACTGTTTCACTCATTGGCTGCATAATTTTATATTTCTATTAGCAGTGTATTAAGGTCAATGTCTTTATGTCCTCATCAACACTGTTACTGTCTGTCTTTTTGATTATAGTCATCTTAGTATGTATAAAGTAACATCTCACTGTGGTATCGTTGTGCATTTTTCTATTGACTAAAGGTGCAGAACATCTTTTCATGAGCTTACTGGCCGTTTGGGTATTTTCTGAGAAATGTCTACTTAAATTCTTCACTTATTTAAAAAATTGGGTTATTTACCTTTTTATTACTGAATCATAAGAGGTCTTTCTATATTATAGGCAAAAGTCCTTTAATCAGATATACGATCTGCAAATGTCTTCTCTCATTCTGTGAGTTGTCTTTTCACATTCTGGATGGTGTCCTCTGGAGCACAAAAGTTTAAAAATTCTGACGAAGCCCAATTTATTTATTTTGTATTTTGTTGATTGTGCATTTGGTGTAATATCTAAGAAACCACTGCTTTATTCAAGATCATGAGGCTTTACTCCTATATTCTCTTCTAAGAATACAATAGTTTAACTTTTACATGTAGAGCTATGATCTATTTTGAGTTAATTTTATATGGTGTGAGGTAGGGATCCACATTCATTATAGTGCATGTAAAAATTATTATCTTAATGTATTAAGTGCACTTCAATAATAAATACTGCAAATATGCCAATAATAAAATGGACAAATGATATTGAGCAGGTAATTTCAATCAATTAAGAAGATATCAACTTCAAAAAGTAATCAAAATGTAAATTAAAACAATAAGTTATCATTTATAGTTAGTAAGTTTAGCCTTAATTAGAGAGACTAGTAAAATCCAATGTTGAGGATGTACGGGGACATATACTTCCTTGTATTTATTGGTGGGAGCAGTTGGCACCATGTATCTGAATGTAAGATGTACTTTTCTTTCAACCAGAAGGTCCATCTCTGTAAATTAATTCTTTAAAAAAGAACTAGACTACTGTACATACTTAGGACTGTTTATGACAGCAATAAATTTCAAACTACCTAGATATCGATCATTAGAGGACTATTTAAATTATCAGGGAAATACTACACAGCTGTTGAAAGGGACATTAATATTTTGTGCATAGAAATACACCTACTACATACTAACAGATAAAGGTAGACTATAGAGCAGTTTATTTCATATGCTTTCATACTTTAAAAACAAAACCCAAATGAAGGATATGTGTGAATATAAATAAAAGTCTTAAAAATCCCCATGATTTTAAAACAGGTAATTTACTTTCTTCTTCACATCTCCATGTACTATCAGAAACTTTTCTCTTTTTATCAAGAAGGAATTAATTCCATTTTCAGAGAAAAGTTAATTGTTTTTTAAAAAAATCTAAAAACTTTTAAAATTTTCAATATGTTTCCACATTTGGTGCATATACACACACAAGCCTGCCCCAGAAAAGACAGGGAGAGAAAACTGGGGCATTATTTAGTATTGGATTCAAATGTTCTTTACATCTCCTTTATTGATTTGTATATTTCAGGGAGGGTTTTGTTTTCCTCCCAGAGTTATCTAGATAATGCTATTAATTTTCCACTTTCCCTTCTGAAATGTAAGTTCCTAGCCCTCATTTTTCCTTGCAGGAAGTTTCTGGAAAGGCTCACAAAGGGAGTTGCTTCATGATGGGTTCTTTTCTCTTTTTCCATGGGAACAGTGGTATATATGAAAGTTCACGTAGCTGATCAAAATGTATCATGTTATTGATATTACAACATAAATAGCAGCTTTACCTTAGCCAATGTCGAACTTTCAAATATGCAAATATGCTCCTTTACATTTGCTTTAAATAAAATTATATTTCATGTCCTATTCTAAAATTTAAATATATTTTTATTGATTATACAAAGAACCCCCAAAACTATAAAACAAATGTAGAGCCTATAAAAATACAATTCCACCATGCTATAAATTACAGTGAGCTAAAGCTAATGGGCTAGCTAGAGCAAACATTAAACACTTGACTAACAATATGTACATGGGCTTTAGAGCTTAGAAATTCTTTCAGAGAATGTTTCAATAGGTTGCCTTTTTTAAAAAGCTGTATATGGGGGACACCTGGGTGGCTCAGTTGGTTAAGCAGCTGCCTTTGGCTCAGGTCATGATCCCAGCGTCCTGGGATCGAGTCCCATATCAGGCTCCTTGCTCGGCAGGGAGCCTGCTTCTCCCTCTGCCTCTGCCTTCCACTCTGTCTGCCTGTGCTTGCTCTCACTCTCTCTCTCTCTGACAAATAAATAAATAAAATCTTTTTAAAAAAAAAAGCTGTATATAGAAATTTGAAATGTTTTTATTAGTAATAAATTCATGGACTATATTCAAAACTTTTCCACCTGTTCTTTTCTATACACACACACACACACACAGTATCATAATCATTTCTGGGGGGCATTCGTGATTATTCAGCTACAGGAAGGGGACTGGAAAGTAGGAATATCTTAAATTGGGTTTTCTAGCCTTTCCTCTGTTTTCGTTTCTTACCCCAATATTTCCCTTCCTTTGCTACTGAATTGATGCTAAACGTAAGAGAACAATTTAAGCAACTTGTTTAGGCCTGACTTGGAGGGACAGCCACTATTCTCTGTGCCTGATAGCTTGTATTTCCAGGATTCCATTTGTTGACCTTTTTTTAGAGGTACTTTGGTGTAGTGGAAAGAACACTGCATAAAGCCAGGTTTATGTACCAATTTTGTTCCTTAATAGCTGTTGGAAAATTTATTTTAAAAAGTTTTAATTTCCTCACATATAAAATAGGAATATCAATCCTCATAAGGTTATTAAACACCTAAATGAGATAGCATTGGTAAAGCACTTAGCATTATGGTTAGCACACAGTAGGCTTGCGATAAATATTAGGTCTTGTGTTATTTTACATAAGTTGTATGATTACATGAAGGTTAGTTTCAGAGAGGAAATACAAGTGCTAAGTGAATGGCATTGAATAAAACTAAATTAAAGGTCTTTGTAAATCCGGCATAGGCTGATCCTGCACATCTTCACAGGGTTGGGCACAGGGTAGATCCTCAATAAATTATATAGATAGGATAGAAAAGCAATTTAGGGATTACTCTTTTTTCACGTCCTCCCTCTTTTTTAATCATAGTCACTCCCCTTTCGCCCGTCTTTGCTCTTGCAGCCACTTTAAAATTTTAGTTTATTATACAGTGGAGAATGTTACAGCTACTACTTTGGTGCAGAACCACACCATAAGGGACCTAGTTAATCTCTGGTTTATAGGAGGCAAGTAAGTGTAATATATTGTGTCAACTCTGCCAGGTAGTGACTGCATGGGCTACTGCGTTGCTGAAACAATGTGGCTACAGGAGGACATGTGGGGAAGAACACTGACTGATGAGTTATGCCTACCATGGGCACAGGAGTATGGACTAGACATCTCTGCACCACCTACTTCTATTTCATACGCTGAAGGAAAAAAAAAATGGCGGAAGGGAAAAAGTAACAGGTGATTTCCTGACAGGAAGGGAACAATCAAGTTTATAAATATTTCTCATTTAGTGGACACATTTTTAGGTCCCATCTACATCAAGAATGTTTTCATTTCCCTCTTGAGGAGCTTTCCTTGTTAGGAAGATTTTAGTAGCCATACCTTGAGAAAGCCTTCAGAGAGTTTTAGTTTTACTGCTAGAGGTTTTACCATAGAAGCAAAAAGCATTTATAAAATTCTGTTCTTGCCATTGGAGAGTTTGATCATTTGGTATGTTAAATAATATCTAAGTTTACACAGGCCCTCTTTCTCTCATTTTCTCATGTATTCCATTGGTTACATAGAGGCAGAACATGTAAAAGAGTTTGCATTTGAATGTTTATTGACCAAGCCCCCACTTTGCCATAAGCACTGTTCAAATATTAAATTTCATGGATTATGTAAAGTATATGTAATCCCAAAGGGATCTCACCAAACCCATATTTTAATAATGGAAGGTATCTATTTTTTGAGACAAATAAAAAAGTGCACATAGTTCCTACAAGCATATGTTAAAGATCAAGGGATTTCTGATAGAATAAACTCAAAATTGAACAGATTCTAAAGATCATCTGTGATCAAGTCTTCTATTCTACTGGTGTTGGAAAACTGAGGCCCAGGGAAGTTAGTGATCCTTTGGTCTTAGTGAGTTAGGTAAGCGCCATGTTGAAATGGAATCCAACTATCTTGACACTCAATCATAGCATTTTCTACCAAATGTCACTGCCCCTGAAAAGAGCTGTGTCAGAAATAAGATGATAAGGATGTGTATTCAGGATGATGTTAGGGGGCTTATGTAATGGAAGGGGTAAGTAGGTAGGAAGGTAGGTTGAGATGGAAAAATGAGGAAGATTTAAACAGCAACAGACATAGAATTGGATTAATTAGGATCAATCTCAAATCAGCAGAGCTTCTCCATATAGGAAGAGAGATTTTGAAGAAGATTAATGGACAATTGAAAAACAATGAACTAAAGGAATTTTGGAGTCTGAATCCTAACCAATGTAGTTTATTAAGGTATTATCTGAAAGCAATTCAAAGTTTGAAGGAAAAATAGAATCAACCTTGGAATCCAATGAGTATCAGTCAATAACCAATCAGTTAGGAAAACAAATGCCACAACATTTGCTGGTGGGAGAGGAGAAGAGGCAAGAGGTCAAGATTGCAACCAAGCCCTATGTGGGCACTCTGGATATCCTGAGCTGTACTTAGGGGGGGTTCAGGGTGGGGAGTGAGGCAGGATTGGCTCTTTTTCAGGGAGCAGGATAACCCTCAGAATGCAGATCAGGATACCATGTGCACACATATGCCTTCCTGTGCTTCTCTGCTCTGGCAGTGAGGAGAGTTTTGCCAGTCTCTCCACACCCTGTTCCCTTGATTCTATCAAGTTCACAGATACACCTTGCCCTTGCCTTTCCTGGATGAGAGGGACACAGCTGACAGACCCTAGTACGTTCTTTAAAGCCTGGGCCTGGTGTGAAAGGGAGAGGAGCAATAAAGACACCCTTTTCTCTATGTGATAATTGGATAATCTTACAAAAGCTTATCAGACACTTACGAGGTGACAAGCATACCATTATAGTAATAGGGGCCTGGGTAGGACTTACAGGATGATGAGGATTACAGTGATCATAATAATAATAGCAGTTTTCCATGTGTTGAATCCCTACTGTGTCAAGTACTTAATTGGGTACTTTAAAAATATTAATCTTTATAGTAAATGAGGTATGCGTTATAATCACCAGGAATGTATGTATATCCATGAAATGTGGAAGCAGTCCGTAGGGCAGTGGCTCAATGCCAGGTCTATCACTACCTGTGTGACTAGAGGAAGGAACTGAACTCTTGGAGCCTCAGTTGCTTATGTGCAAAATGGGAGCATTAATTCCCACATGGCAGGGTTGTTGCTGAAGTGCCTTTCACAGTACTTGGCCTCCAAGAAGCTACAGAGCAGATGTCAGATCCTTTCCACTGCCTTCATCCTTTCTTTTCACCTTGGCAGAGAGAGAAGACACTAGGAGCTTTTGCCAAGTTTTCTCACCACAGTGAACCCCTCTTGCTTCCCCCTCCCAGCCCTGCTTCTAAAAATAGCTGCTGAGAGTTGTAAACCCGAGAGTAATGTCTTAAGTGTGTTGTTCAGGCTGAGAGAAACCCCTGGAAGTCTCTCCTCCCTCTTGAGTTTCGCAAGAGACCGTGTTCCTCAGGAGACTTAACAGAATTTTAGGGTCACACAACTTGGATTTCTAGGGATGGAGGGAGGATGCAGAACATCCAACCAGCCCTTGGAGTGGATAGATATAACCTGGTGAATTTGAAGACGGAGTTTTCTAAAGAGACTCGGACTGAAAAACAAGTTTTTAGATCCCTAATAAAAACCTGGAAAAAGTGGAGTTCAGATCACCCTCTGAATGCCTCATCAGCCGACATCCAAGAAGCAGATTGGAGACTTCTCTTGTGCTAAGGAAACTTACATATCTTAAGGGGTAGAGAAGAGGATTAAACAGCAGAGATGTGGATGCACATGGGTCAATATGTGGGGTTGTTTTTTTCTTGCAACAAATGTTTGCAAATGTGTACTAAAATGACAAAGGACCTGACTAACAACGCATTACTGAAACCCATGCTTACTGGATATACTGATGGCTTACTGGTTACAAAAATGTCAGCTTAGTTTATCACAGATCAATAACTCATTACATGCTCGAGAATATACACAATACAACACGGATCAGCTTGCTGTCACATCCAGCCATTCAAATCCCACACCAATATGGACCTTTTTAGTCATGTGACTCTTCCTGTTTCCTTCCTACACTCTACCAGCTTTGGGAATTAAAATACATTTTATGTTTTGTTAGATAGTAAAATAATTAAAAATATGTTTTGCTTTCATTTGGAAAATTTGACGGCTGAAGGAATTAGCAGATGACTAAAAAACAAAATCTTCATTTAACAAGACTTATAAATGTGTGTGTGTGTGTGTGTGTGTGTGCATGCACACACACACATACACACAATACCTCTCTTTCCTAATTAGAAGTTGTCAGGGCTTCCATAATTCAAATTAGCAAATCTATTCCAGTTGATTTTAGCAGAGACCATTCCGGGTACAGGGTAAGGGAATGAAGATACACAAACTGTCCCTACATTGTCTACACCCGCAATGTACTGGGACCTGAAATACAGCTTCATGGAAGAGAACATAATTTACATGGCTATGCTAGCAAGATTCTTAAAGTCCAACAGGAACGGGAACACATTACCTTTTTCTTCCTTTCTCCACCTGAAAAAGTAGAATCTAGGTTTGGCATTGGTATTACAGATCAGTTTGAGTCCACAGAAGTCTGATTTCCATTTGGCCACAAATGAGGAATTTCATTAAGAGTACCCACCAAACCAGCATTGACAACCTGGTGACCAGGCAATCTGTTTGTCTGTGTAACGTAGGCTGGAAGCCCTGGGGGCATATGTTAGGCACAGTGTTGTCATTCAAGAAATAGTCAACATTAACTTAATTTTTGCCTAAGGCAATGCCTTGCTCAAGTCTATCATGTTTGGGGCTCTGGATCCTCTCCCTGTTACCTACCAGCAGACATCACTACTATCTCAGTAATTGTAACACACATTCTAATTGGACACAGATGTATTTTATTTTATTTTGTTGTTGTTGATACAGACATATATATATATTTTTAAAGATTTTATTTATTTATTTGACAGAGAGAGATCACAGTAGGCAGAGAGGCAGGCAGAGAGAGGGGAAGGGAAGGAAGCAGGCCCCTGCTGAGCAGAGAGCCCGATGCGGGACTCGATCCCAGGACCCTGAGATCATGACCTGAGCCGAAGGCAGCGGCTTAACCCACTGAGCCACCCAGGCGCCCAATACAGACATATTTTAATTACCAACCTTCTCTGCCATGACTTTTCATCTTTGTCCCTTTAACATAAAAATAAGTCTGATTTGAGAAAAGCTGCTGTATTCTTCCTGTGCTCTGCTGCAAAAAATAACTTGCAGTTGACTGGCCACAACAGACACATGCGTTGATCTTTTCACAGCTGGGTTGTTTGTATTCATGTGAGCCTAGGAAAAATATTGCCATTTGTATCAGGTGAGTGAACGCACAGCTCCACCACAGGCTGGTAAGCCTCAGCATGGAGATTGATGGCCACAAGCAGGAGGCTTTAGTTTCTCCGAAGCAGCCCCTAATTCAGCTGGAGGGGGCATGTGGCAGGATGGGAGAGGCCTTTCCCTGCTTATTTTGCAATTAAGAAAGGGCAAACCTCTCTCTTCTAAATTCATAGTTTGGTGGGTTGGAGGTGGAGAGGAGGGGTGTCAAGTTCCTAAACTGGGATCTTTGGACACTGAGATATCCATGGACCAGACAGGTAGACTATGAACTCTGATAGTAAATAAAAAATTTAGGACACATGTACATTGTGTGTTTGTGTGTGTGTGTGTGTGTGTGTGTGTGTGTGAAGTATCCACAACTTTTCAGAGTCTCAGGAGCTTCCAACATGTAAAACCTCAATGTCCTCCTAGACCAGCATTTTCAAACATGACCACGCATCAGTACCATCTTTAGGGGTTGTTAAAACAGTGATCCTGGAACCCCAGCCCAAGAGTTTCTGATTCAGTAGGTCTGCTGTGGGCCTTGAGAATCTGCATTTTTCACAATTTTCTGGGTGACTCTGATGCAGCTAGTCTAGGGACCAAACTTTGAGGAACACTAAACTGAAAGAAGGCAAGGTTTCCAAACCTCTCTGCACACTGGAATCACTGGGGGAAGCTTTTAAAAAGATACCAGGTTGGGGACGCCTGGGTGGCTCAGTTGGTTAAGCAGCTGCCTTCGGCTCAGGTCATGATCCCAGTGTCCTGGGATCGAGTCCCACATCGGGCTCTTCGTTCAGCAGGGAGCCTGCTTCTCCCTCTGCCTCTGCCTGCCATTCTGTCTGCCTGTGCTCGCTCTCTCTCCCTCTCTCTCTGACAAATAAATAAAATTGAAAAAAAAAAAAAAAAAAGGATACCAGGTTGTAGTCTCTGCTCCTAGAAATTCTAATTTGATTGATCTGGGGGAGGCCAGGTATTTTTTTTCCCCCCAAATTCTCCATGTAGTTCCAATAATGTGAGGCAGGGCTGTGAATCACACTGCCTCAGAGCAACAGGAGAGTTGTGGTGATAGCAGGAGAGGGAATGTATTGAGATAAAAGATCCCTTTCACTTTCAATGATTTAGCCTTGTGATTTTTTTCTTCCATCTCAGGTGATAAGTAATTGCATGAGTTTGCTAGGGTGGCTAGACAAAGAGCCACAGACTGGGTGGTTTTCACAACAGTAATTTATTGTCTTAGTTCTGCAGACCGGAAATCCCAAATCAAGATGTCTGTGGGGTTAGTTCCTTCTGAGTCCTGGAAAGGAGATCCCCAGGTTCCAACATCTCTCCTTGGCTTGTAGGTGGCAGTCTTTTTCCTGTGTCTATTCAAATAGTCTTCCCTCTGTGCACATGTCCAAATTCACCCTTTTTATAAAGCTGCCAGTCAGACTGGATTAGGACCCACCCTTATGACCTCATTTTAAGTTGATTAGCTCTACAAAGATCCTGTGTCCATCCAGGACACATTCTGAGGTACTGGGAGTCAAGACTTCAACACATGAATTTACGGAGAAGGGATTGCAATTCAATCTGTTACAATAATACTGTTGTTTCTAAAACCGTAAATATCTGGGAATGGGAGAGGGATACTCTCTACTCCTCTTTGCAAATTTCTCATTCAAACCAAAGCCTTTTATAATTGTAGAAAATCAATCTTTTGTAAATATTTTCTTCTTAGCTCATAACTGCAGAGTCCAAACTTCATGCTATGCTTTTGAGCAGAGCACTGAGCTACCAGAATGAGGTCCCAGGGTCATTGCTAAACAACTAGAAAATAGACGGTCATTGGTATGCAGTGGATGGTCCATCCAGTTGACACCATGGGTCATCTCTGCAACAGATCCCAGGAAAACTTGAACACTCTTTCCAGTTCAGCCAGCCAAAAATTTTCTGACAGGTTTACATGACTCTGCTTTATTCTGAACATTGGAGAATCAGGTATAATGTGTTTTTAATGTAACGTGACAATTTTTAAGGCGCTAGACAACCTTGTTTTCACAGCTTAACTCTCTGTGCTGAAGGGATGCTAAGTTTGCAGCATGCCGAGGGATTTTTTTAAGCAGAGAAAATTGTGTAATCAGCAAGTGGACCTTAGCAAGATCATTACTAGGGCGGCAGAACAGTAATTGGTATGGAAGATATGGGAAAGCAAAGATCTAAGTGGGGGCACCTTCACTATTCTGGTATGTTCACAGTGGAGAAAGGAAAGCTTTGTGGAATAAAGAACACTTTCAGTTACGATCAAAATTAAGGTTAAGGGCTGAGGTAGGGGGCGAAATGCATTGCTAATACCACCAGGGACTTAGGAAAATGCCTAAATCTGAGCAGAATGATAGATGGTCCTCAACAAAAGGAACAAAACAAAACACATGGAAGTGAGCTTCCTGAAGAGTTGTGCTACTAAGCACAGTAGCCCTTAAACTCTTCCCTCCGTTCCAGCTGCTCTGGCCATCTTGCATTTTCCCAAACATCTGAAGTTCTTCCCTATCTTGGAGTCTTTGCCTTTGGAGTTGCTTCTCCCAGAAATGCTTTTCTTCTGGCTCTTTGTATACAGCAATCCTTGCTACATTTTGGGTCGCACTGTAAATATCACCACTCAAGTGAGGTTTTCTTTGACCATTCCATCTGCTTATGTTGCCTCTTTCATTTCCCTTTTATAAGAGTTTCACATTGTAATGTTTTCCATTTATTCACTGGCTCTTCTTTCATTACAGTGTAAGTTCCATGAAGGCAGGAACTACACAACCAGCCCCGACCTTCTGGTAGACACTCAATATAGACCTTTTTGAATGAATGAATGAATGAATGAATGAGTGAATCAAGCAGGCTAAATGAAAGGTTTCACGAACACGGACAGTTGACCGTTGTTACACAGGAACAGGGACATCTATCTAGCCTGTCTCCCATCGGACATGGTGAATACTTTTTATTAAGTATCTACAATGGCCTGACCCTAAATGGGAACCTTTTATTTATAATCTTTAATACTCAAATTAATCCTGCAAGATAGATACTGTTATCACTACTTTGAAGGAAAGAAGGCTAATACTTGTCCAAGACCACAGACCTATGAATTAAAGTGAGGTAGACGTGACTCATGTCATTCTCATTTTATTATGACTGTACGAATAATTGTCCCTTAAGTCACTGTATTCTCTTGCAACTACAGGCTACAGACAAAAGCAGCTGATGACAGTGGTAAAGATGTAAGAAGTATTTACACTGCCTACCACCTACAGTAAACATGATAGAAATGAGAAAGACTATATTTCAGCTTTGTTTCAAGCACTCTGAGGGGCACAGTGGCTTTTGAGTAGCATCCTGGAACTCTAGCTTTTAAAAATAATAGCTCAGGGGCACCTGGGTGGCTCAGGCAGTTAAGTGTCAGATTCTTGGTTTTGGCTTGGGTCATGATCTCATGCGTCCTGGGGTCCAAGAAGTCTGTTTGAGATTCCCTCTTTCCCTCCCCCAACACATGTGCACACATGAGTGCTCTCTCCCTCGCTCTCAAATAAGTAAATCATCAAGAAAAGAAATAAAAACAATAGTTTCAAAGAGAAAAAGAGTTATTTTTGCAATAGGGAAACCTGGGACTCACCACTTTAAACAAGTAAGCAAAATTTGTATCATTAGTAATAAAACATATTGACATCAACTACCTTCTGATATGATGCTCTGAGATGGGCTTAATATTACTTCTTTGGTATTTTTGATAAAAAGTATACTCCCATTTTAAACATGAGACAACATAGATAGCTCCAAATTGGGGCATATTTCTAACACATAACTAGCCACTCCTCTTTTAAAGTGTCACAGGATCATGAAGAAGAATCCCAGATTAGGGGAGACCAAGGAGACATGACAATTAAATGTAGGGTCGATCCTGGATTAACTTCTGAACTAGGAGGGTATCAGTAGGATGATCAGTGAAACTCAGATGAAGTCTACAGATTATTTAATACTGTTTGTATCGTCGTCAAGTTCCTATTTTGTATTACTGTTCTGTAGTTATATAAAATGTTAACAAGTGGTGGTGAGGGGAAGTTGGGTGAAAGTTATATTAGAATTTTTTGTGTATTTTTTGAGCTTCTTTTATTGAAATATAATTAACAGTGTTATATTAGTTTCAGGTATAAATATAAAGCTTCAACAATTCTATACATTTCTCAGTGCTCATCAAGATGTGTACACTTAGCCCTCTTTATCATATTTCTTCCATTTCCCCCACCCCCAATTTCTCCTCTAGCAAACACCAGTTTGTTCTCTGTATTTAGGAGTCCGGTTTTGTTTGTCTCTCTTTTTTTAATTTGTTCATTTGTTGTTTCTTAAATTGCACATATGAGTGAAATCATATATCATTTGTCTTTCTTTCTCTCACTCACTTTTTTCACTTAGCATTATACCCCTAGATCTGTGTTGGGAATGGCAAAATTTCATTCTCTTTTATCTTTCATATATTTATATATATATATAAATATATATCTATAATCAGATATATCTATATCTGATATCTATAGTATAGATATCTATATAGATATATATCAGATATATATATCTGATGTCATATATATATCTATATAGAAATATAGATATCTATATAGAAATATAGATATATATATGACATTGTCTTTACCATTCATCTACAGATGGACAATTGGGTTGCTTCCATATATTTTTTGGAACTTTTTAGAGTTTTCTTTTTCTGCTCCTTTTTTTTTTAATGTTAGTCACCATACAGTACGTTGTTAGTTTTTGATGTAGTGTTCCATGACTCACTGCGTATAACCACCCAGTGCTCCATGCAATCCATGTCCTCCTTAATACTTATCACTGGGCTCACCCATCCCCCCACCCCCTCCCCTCTAAAACCCTTGGAGTTTAAAGTTATTACAAAATGAAATGTTAAAAAACAGCGTAGTTTCTAAAAAAAAAAAAAAAAAAAAAGATATACCAATTTCAAAAAACTGAAACTAAAACACGACCTACCAAAGGTTTAGAATAACGCTTTCTCTCTAAGTTTGGTGCCACTGGGAACCACTGTGTAGTGCTGAAGGTTGTTTAGTGGTTTTTGTTTTTTTTTGTTTTTTTTTTTTAAAGATTTTATTTATTTATTTGA